>NC_079157.1:32286901-32586901 GCF_947563725.1 Argiope bruennichi
GCGTTGAAGTTTAGAGAAGAAAGTTGGGTTCGTTCAATTACCACATTATCAGTAAAAAAAACTAAGCTATTAATTTCTTTCCAGTTCCCAGAATGAAAGACGCAGAATGAAACAATGTTCTGGAGTACTTTCTAGACTAGACTAGACTAGACTTTTCATGTTGGTTCGAATGAGAATGGAATCCTTTCTGATAAACAAACTTGGAAAGGTTAGAAGTTATCACATGGCTGTGTGAGATTTATATTAATTTTCTCTGAGACATGATACATAAGTAATTCGACAACTTGAACTTTTACTTTCTCATACGCATGTTATAGATAAAATATTGTAATCTTTAAAGAAAAAA
This sequence comes from Argiope bruennichi, assembly GCF_947563725.1. Classification (NCBI taxonomy): domain Eukaryota; kingdom Metazoa; phylum Arthropoda; class Arachnida; order Araneae; family Araneidae; genus Argiope; species Argiope bruennichi. The sequence goes on from NC_079157.1 coordinate 32,287,248, forward strand.
AATTCGAACTGAAGATTTTGACGAATCTCCAAGTTTTAGGTCCCCTTGAGTTCGAAAAAACATTTTTGGAAAATGTCCGTCCGTATGTCTATCTGTAACAAAGAAAATTCAAAAACGCTTTGAGCTAGATGGTTGAAATTTGGTATACGGTCTTTACACCAAATTTGTAAATTTCTATCAAATTTTGAGTACAATATTCTCAGAGGAAATTCGTCTGTCTGGCTGTTCGAATATAAATTAACACGATAATTACAAAACGAAGAAAGCTAGATGTATAAAAATCTGTATATTGATTTAACATTTATAATGCAGACATCTATCAACTTTTGGGATAAATCCATCAAAGAGTTGATTGCTTGTCACTTTGTACTTTCAGAAACATGTAAACTCGATAATTAAAAAAAAATGTAACGATTTAAATATATCAAATTTAGTATGGGATTTTGGGAATTTAAGTGCAGTTTTGAGTCAAATATTTGTTTCAATCGGTTGAGAAAAACGTGTCTAAAATACAAATTAGATTTTTGGATACTATCAGGAATTGATTGCCAAATAACTCGCCAAGGAGACACGATAGATCCAATAGTAATGCTAAATTCTCTCCCAAAGTAAATATTTCGTAATTATTGAAGGCCAATGTCACGTAAGGCGTTCTCCGGCATGGCAAGTTTATTAGAGCGTATGATAGAAAGTTTTTGGGGGACTCTTCCGGATGGTTTAAATCTATAAAACAGATTCAAAATATAGCCAGAGAGAAGCTCCTTTCCATTTTCAGATCCACTAAGTATCTGAGTTAAGTGTGTATACAACAAATTTGTACATGAAACGCCTTTAAGCAGCTTTCACATGAGGACAACTATTGCGAGCATTGGAAGGTCACGCCTACCTTAGGAATACCAAGTGACCCCTATAAGATAATGACAAGTGGTTGTCTCATCGAGACAACTGTTTGTTATTGCCCCATTGTGGTTACGTGATCTTCTATTGCGAGCAATACTTAGCCTCTTGTGAATACTGCGTAAAGCAGAATTCACACGAGACCAACTATTGCGAGCAATAAAAGGCCTACCTCAGGAAGATCATGTGATCCCAATGAAACAATGGCATATAGTTGTCTCCTCGGGGCAATTATTTGCCTAATGTGAAAATTCGTAAAAATTTCAATGTCGCCTTTAAAAAAAAAAAAGAAACCGACTATAGTAATTTCTGCTCGTAGACATCGTATATGAGAAAGGAAAAATAAAATAATAAAATAAATAAATAAAGCGCATTTTGTGCCTTGTAGGACAATTAAGAAAATCAAGCATGGATTTTAGATATCTCTTTTCCTATTGATTGGGAGGAGGAGGACGTTAGCTTGGTTGCAGAATCTAGACTTCATTTAGAAAATGTCCCAGATTCATAACCTGATCCATTGGTCTTGCATGTGAGTCTGGTGCACTTAGCTACTGATGTGGTACAAAAGTTTGGAGAGGGTTTGTTACTTCGGATGTTGTCCTCGTCATCTGATCACGGTTCAAACTTATGTCGTTCATTTCAATTTTAGCCATAATGTCGCTACAGAAAGAGACTCATTACTAATATTATAATAATATCAAAATTTGGCATAAATTTATACTGACTGAAAAGATCATAAACTAAATTTCATTTTATGTTTGTGAGCTATTGCGTTCACAGGCACTCTAATACATATAAGCAATAACAGGTGGTTAATACTTTGATGATCACGTCCGGGTCACCAATGTGGCGAATTGTTAGGAGCGAGAATAGAACTTGGGACCTTGTGATTCGCAGCCGAGTAACATGACCACAATACAAAAGCAATTGCTGGTATAGCGTTGCTGTTAACTGGCTTATAAGCTCTTCACCACACATTCAAAATTCGATAAAGATCTGTAATTCTAATCATAAATCTTTATACCAAATTTGAATCATCTGGCCATATATGTATGTGAATTGTCATGCTCACGTGGACATGAAAGGAAGTACAGAAAAACTTCCTACTTATAAATGTCCTATTCAAAATTTGATTTAAGAACCTACGGTATCGCTATCAAGATCATGCACCAAATTTCATGTCTGTAGATTATTGTATTTTTGAGGCATCGCATTTTCAAACTAGCAAGAAGATAAGTTGTTACAATCCCTTTTCCCTCCACAATTTCTTTTCGGACATAGAGAAATCTGAAACTGAAGAAGACCATTAACCCCTTGACATACGAATGTAACTTCCTAATTAGATGACACATCCTATTTCGGAACATGCAGTATTATTTTGATTTTTATAATAGTATAAAGAGCGTTTGAGATATTGAAGCGTTTCTAAATGATTTTTGCATTTTTAAATACTTAAATTTGTCTCTTAATTGCAGACTCAAAACTGAAAATTGGGGCCGCGGTGGCCTGGTGGTAAGGTCTCGACTTCGGAACCGGAGGGTTTCAGGTTCGTGGCCCGATTCCACCGAAGAACCGTCGTGTAAGGGGGTCAGTTGCACGTTAAATCCGTCATGACCAAACGTCCTCCCGCTGGTGTGGAGAGGGGGGTGCCAGCTCAGGTGTCGTTCTCGTCATCTGACCGCGGTTCAAAATTACGAGGTCCATCCCAAAATAGCCCTAGTGGTGCTTCAAACGGGACGTTGATATAACCAAACCAAACTAACCAAAACTAAAAATTTAGAAATTCGATGCATTTCTCAGATAGAAGGGGTGAAGAAATTAAGAACTCGCGATCGAATCTTTTGACACTTTACATCTGTATTCTTTCTCGTAATTTCATGAGTAAAGTAATCAACGGCAATGATCCCCCTAAATTTATAATAAAAATGATATTCCCTCCCCCTCTGGCATAAAAACTTTGAGAAAACTTGGGCAAGGCTGTAAACGCCACGAATGTTCAATTACTTTCATATTCAGAGCCCCGCACATGGATATTTGTTCCTTGTAGTACTGAGAAAAAGATAACATGCATTTTGTATGTGTTTTTGTCTACTGATCGAAAGGAAAATTTGGCAAAATATTACAATCGTAACAACGAGATTACATATGAAATTTCACTGAACGAAATCGTCGTGTTTTTCGGCTATCGCATTTACATCCATGTTAATGTATAAACGAACAAATTTTCAACTCTTAGGCGGATTTGATTCCAAATTTGATAACGATTTACATTTTAAATATTAACGCCTACACGAAATTTCATTTATCTAGCTCTTTACATTTTGTGGTTATCGGGTTCACAGACAGAATTTCTAGAATGGATTTCGTTCCAACATATACATACATATATATATATATATATATATATATATATATATATATATATATATATATATATATATATATAAATTGGTGTAAAATCTAAATACCAAATTTCATTCTTCTAGCTCGAAGTAATTTTGAATAATGGTTTTCCGAATTCCAAATATTCGTACAAAAATAATATTAATTGTTTATCGGGCTCGACGAGATTTGAAAATCGAAGTTTCATCGAAATCTTCATTTCATCTTTTTTTAAAGATTACATTATTTTCGCTTAGCTTACAATAATGTAAATAAGCTGGAGTGTCTAGCCGAAACCCTCTCGCATACTCTTTAATAAAAACGTTATTTCAGAGGATGCCTTGCATGGCACTAGTGCAGAATAGCTGCTAAATATTAATCGTTGACGTGAATTTAATATTTTTACATAATTTATCAAGTGAACCTTAGAGGGAGTTTGGCGGTTAATAGTATCCGATAAACGAATTTGTGTTTTAGAAGCGTTTTTCCCAACCGTTTGAAAGAGAAATTTGACACAGAATTACTACTGTAGTCACAAAATTCCACACCAAACTTCATATATTTAAGTCATTTCATTTTTGAGTTATCACAGATACATGTTTCTGAAAATACAGACCTAAAGACGATCCATCCCTTATTGGATTGGGTCAAAATTTGAAAGATGTTTAGACTACAGATGTTAATTCTGTGTATTGAATTTCATCTGTCTAGCTAGCTCTCTTCGTTTTGTACTTATCGTGTTAAATTATATTCGAACAGCCGGACAGACAGATTTACTCTGAGCGGATTTTTGCTCAGAAATCGATAGAAATCTACAAATTTGGAAGAAAGACCGTATACCAAATTTCATCCGTCTAGAACAAAACATTTTTGAGTTATCTATGTCACAAACAGACAAACAAGCATTTTCCAAAAATGCATTTTTCTAAATCAGGGAGGTCTAAAGCGTGGAGATTCGACAAAATCACGAGTTCGAATTTTTTGACGATTACTATACTTTCTCTGTACTACATATACGAGAAAGTAAAAAAGAAGAGGAAAATATGTCAACTGTAAGTAAAAGATTAATTAGCAGACACCCGTACATTAATTAATCGCTCGCTGGAGACACCCAACAGGTTACATCCGTTTCATTAGATCAGCGTATAATTAAAGAGAGCGGTGCCGTTTCACCTTTTGCAGAATTGGTTTTAAAACGAGCCGAGGTATAAATAGTGCCCAGCATGACACTTCGGCGTTGCTTAATATGCAAAACGGTTGCAACAGCACCAATGATCGATGTGTTGTTCCTTCTCGCATTTTGCGAATCGAATAAACAAAAGTCGGGAGAAAAGTTCAAAGCGACGACGATAAAAACAAAACCCTGAGCGATAAGGAACTGTTTAAAAACCACGTGGGCGAAACAGCGCAAGCGTGACAACACCTCTCCCTTCCCTCCCCGCCGAGAAGGTTTTGCCATTTGTGTGAACAAAAATATACTATCGGACAGCTGTTCCTCTCGCTTAATGCAGCGCGCATGAGCCGCGCGGAAAGAAAGTCATTGGATGTCCTACGTGCGACTTGCGCGTGTGTGCCCATCCCCCCTTCTTCTCTTTGGAGTTCCAGCCGGTCGCACGAAAAGTTAACTGCTGCTGCAATCAGTTCTAGAAAAGTTTCCAAGCAGACGAGAATATCCAGTTGCTGCTGCTCGTTCGTAAATTTAAATCTTTTTTCATCAAACGTTTGTGGCATCAGCGAAAACAATTCATTCTTCTTTTTTCCATATTGTGATATAACAATCAAAGGGATCTGTGATATATTTATAATTTTTTTCGACTGTTTTCATTTTTTTGTACATATATATATATATTGAAAATTTTACTTCTTTTTTTTTATATATACAAGAGGAAAACGATTAGCCAACCGAAGAGCGGCAGTTTTATTGATATTATTTATTAGTAGTACTTTTTTTTGTTTTCGACTTTTTTTTTACTGTAATCGCTGGATTACTACTTGGGCGCTTCGATGTCGGACATTATGGATCAACAGTTAGTGACAGCGAACAATATACAGCAAAAAGATACAACTTATACAAAGATTTTTGTCGGTGGTTTGCCCTACCATACCACTGACAAGTCGCTACGCCAATTTTTCGAGGCGTTTGGAGATATAGAAGAAGCTGTGGTTATCACGGACAGACAGACCGGCAAAAGTCGAGGATATGGATTCGTAAGTAAAATTCCATTATTTATTTATAGCATTTTGTATTTTTAAATTGAATGAATTTTTTACAATGCTGTTTGTGAATAATTTTAAGAGTTTTTAAATGCTATTGAATTTTACAAAATTGATTTCTGAAGGTGAACTTAGTTTTGTAATGCGCTTTAATATCTTAGGTTTATTATTTGTAACCTTATAAAGCACAGAAAGCATAAAGATAATCACTTACATTTTGGCGTTTTTTAAAATTAATTTTAATCAATAAATCATTCATTTTATTATTTTTTAATTTGAAAAAATAAAGCTTTTAACTAAAAAATTAATTAAACAATTTCCTAATTTTTTTACACTATTTTACATGCGTATTTATACAATTACAGTGAAAAAAAATATTAAAAAGCTTGCTATATGTGTTTATTTTAAAATTTATTATAGTTCTTCTGTTTTTGCGTATATTACAGTAAAGTTAGTTACTTTGCACAATTTTTTACCCTTTCAATTTCTTATATCGTCACTTAAGATTCCTCCATATGTTTAGTTGATTTATTTTGTGGCAATATATATTCTAAAAATTTTTCAATAAAATATAATTTGTGTTTATTGTGACAACTAAATTAAGCCTATCTTACTGCTAAAAGTACCAGCCAGAATATTTTTTTGCACTTTTTTTTTCGCACTCGAATTCTGCATCTTTATAACATTGATAACACGCATGTTGTTGACACAATGATTTCATTGCACACGTGGTTGTTATCTCACGAATAGAACAGGTTTTGATTAAAAAAAAAGATTGTTACTAACGAAAAGTTTTGTTTGAATCTTTGATAAGTGTTTTACTGACTTTTGTATGTAAAATTAAAACACATTTCATTTAAAATGGTTGTGATACGAATCATAACGCTGAAATGTGAATTTCGAAACAGTTTTCGTAAAAGTTTGCGTGGCTGTGTGGTCGCCACCTTTAATGAGATAAAAATGTTTTTATTATTTTATCATTATTTGAAACTCGCATAGAATATTTATTTTTAAAATTTATCAAGTAACCTACGTAAAATAAAACAATTTTAATTAATGTTTTAAATATTTAATCAATGCCTCATTATCTCTTCCCTCTTTTTTCAGCCCCAGAAAGTCCAGGTCTCTATTTATCATATAACATTTTGTAATGACTCCAAAATAAAAAAAAAAATGAAAAAGCGAAGCTTTAATTAATGCTTCATAAAAAAATTATCTGTTAAATGTTTCATTCTAGTCAAAACTTTTTTATTTCTATTTGCAAATTTTGAAGACGCAAAATAACAAGACTATAAGAGCCTTGCTATCTACAATCTTAATTAAGAATAGTGTATTGGATCCATTTTTATCTAAGAATAGTGTATTGGATCCATTTTTATCTAAGAATAGTGTATTGGATCCAATTTTATCTAAGAATAGTATATTGGATCCAATTTTATCTAAGAATAGGGTATTGGATCCAATTTTATCTAAGAATAGTGTATTGGATGCAGTCTTAAGAAAAGTATTGAATGCAGTCTTAAGAAAAGTGTATTGGATGCAGTCTTAAGAAAAGTGTATTGGATGCAGTCTTAAGAAAAGTGTATTGGATGCAGTCTTAAGAAAAGTGTATTGGATGCAGTCTTAAGAAAAGTGTATTGGATGCAGTCTTAAGAAAAGTGTATTGGATGCAGTCTTAAGAAAAGTGTATTGGATGCAGTCTTAAGAAAAGTGTATTGGATGCAGTCTTAAGAAAAGTGTATTGGATGCAGTCTTAAGAAAAGTGTATTGGATGCAGTCTTAAGAATAGTGAATTGGATGCAATGTTAATAAACAATAGTGTATTGAATGCAATGTTAATTAACAATAGTGTATTGAATGCAATCTTAATTAACAATAGTGTATTGAATGCAATCTTAACTAACAATAGTGTATTGGACACAGAAACAAATCTTATTTCTATATTAAAACTGGTGAAGTGTGAAAAACTGATCCACAAGTTTAATACATTTAGTTTCTTTACTTTTTACATTACGAAGAAATGGAACAAAGGCTAATCTTTTTCTAATGGATGCCGCATTTCGATTCACGTGCTAGCTTTTTAAAAGGAGTGTTTTATGATTCTATAACTTTCTGTGGCATTTATGCAGCTGGATTGATGATTAAGGAGATGGTTATTTCGAAGTATTAGTTTCCGGCACAAAGCGGTATGCTGAATCATTTTAATATGATTACGATTATTTGAATCGGATAAGCAGTGATTTCGATTCTAACTTATTTTGAGAGAAATACCTTTTTTTAAAGTTCTCATATTTCCAATTATAGAAGATTTTTATGTATAAAACTCTTGCTATGCATTAGTATGTAACTGTATGAAATATATTGCATTACGCCGTTGAATTTAGTTATACTATTTAATTTTTTTACCTAATTTTTGTTTGCAGGCTGCAGTATTATTTGTAAATGTTGTTAAAGAAATCTTTCAAGTTCTACAGACAAACTTTAGGATCTAGTTCTACCAAATTTGACTGGATATTTTTTTTATTATTACAATTGCATTTTTCAAAATTTTGAATTAGATTTTTTAAATTAGAATTTTATTGAAATGTCAATGTTTTTATGCAATAACTTTGTAGCTTTATCATTGAACGAGAGATTTTTTACTTAACATTAGGGGGGGGGAAGCTTTTCAATGATTCCAATTTTATGTGAGTGGACGTTTTTTCACCTCTAAATTTAATGAATTATTTACTATATTTTACAAAATTTGTCATTGCTTTAATGACTTCCGTTTTCAATAATAAGTAGATTCATGTATTTAACGTACATGAATATAGTCCCAAATGGAAGCAGTTATCGTTACATGTATAATTAAATTTTAAAAATAGATAGAAGAATCAATCGAAAATATTATTCTATGACGTTCGAATCTCCTTTAATTCTTTTTAAAATATGAATACAATCAAAACTGAATGTCTATCTGAATTGAAAAAAAATTAAATTACCCTGGCGACTGAATATAATTATTGTAATTTGCAAGTTTATATCATGACGGTTAGATTCATGTCATAAAATACAAAATCTTTGTAATACATTATAGAAAGTACAATTTTGAATTATGAAAATTTAAAAGTGTTTCAGACACATTATACTTTACATTTTGACAAAAGATAAAAATAAAAGATAAATTTAAAAAAATCGAAATGTGAAACGGTATTTTCAAAGCAATATTTTTATATTTTAAAGACTGAGGTGCACATTAAACAGTTTAAATTCTGTTTTTATTGGCATTTTAAATTCTATCTCTTAATTTGTTTGAGTTTAAAATGAATCCTTTTATATTTTCAGCGTTGTTTTATTAATAAAACTAAGTTAATTAAATTTTCACAATTTTCGAAATGTCTTTAATATGTTTACAGAATTAAAATTTTATCTCTAAAAAATAGTTTTCAAAGATATTTTTGATTGTGATCTCGTGTTATTTTTTTCTGTTGACCATAAATCCAAAAAACCCAGTATCAAATAAATGAAATATTTGTACTATTTTAACGTCAAATCTCATTAGTCTCGTCTATAAATCATTTAGTGAAGAACGAATAATAATTATTACTTCATAAATAGCAATAACAGACATAATTATAATTTCAGTTGAACAACTAAATGAAAAATTCCCTTTTTTTTATTTTATGCTGCTTTCTATTCTATATGACAATTCCGAAACTGTGGATTAACTTTTTTTTTTTATTTACTCTAAGACTGAATTTCCTTCTTTAATGATTGATTTATGATTTTGTGGTTTTATTTAAATAACTTAATTCTGATATCTAGGAAAATTGATTCCTTTAAAATTCTTTTCGTTTTAAAAACACTTTTAACTTGCTGTTTTATGTTCTTAAAAATGGATTTTTATAATTGATTTGAATGACTTCATGTATTGTAGAATTGAAATTGAAACGTGTATTCTTAATGAATATGTGCTTTTTAAAAATCTTCAGCAATTAATTTATTAATTTAAATTTTAGTTCTATATCAGTGGCTTCAATTAATGTTTGGAAAAAAGATGTTAGGATCTCGTAATATTTATCACAATTAAAAGCTAAGGTAAACAATATTTATAATAGAAAATCTATAAAAACACGAAAAAGTATTCGTAGAAATTTAAATTCTTAAATCTCTATTTAAAAAAAAAATGCTATAAAAGCTAAATAGAAGATGCAAACGATAGTTTCTCTTCGAATTTCCGTTACAATTTGATCGTTTAATATTTTCCCTGTGTTAAGAGCTCTGCTTTTCTGTTTACAAGGACGAAAGCTGTGCACTTCATTGAGGAGCAAAAGAATGATTTTAGTTACAAAATCATTCTTCAAACTTTATTTCTCGACAGATGTTCGAATAAATGACAACTACTGTAATATGAAGTTTTTATTATTTATTTTTTTTCTTGGACCACAAAAATTAAATTGGATTTTATGAACTTCATCCAAGCACGCTGTTGATAAGTTAAAAAAAATGTAAATGCTTATTGTACTAGCCTATAAACATTATATTTATAGGCTAACACTGCAGATTGGATGGATTCGATGTGCATAATGAAAAGTCTTCAAAATTCACAATATGAAAAAACTTTGTATTTAAGAATACTTCGTTTTATAAATAATTATTTCTTATATAGTAGGCGCTCATTATGAAAGTGATTTTAATCGGAATTTTAATTAAAATTAATAGAAATAATAAGGGTTTTCCTCAAAATCTTTATAGTTTATTATTGTGCAACAGTTATATCACACTAAAAATATTTTTAACTTTAACGTTCTACAATGATACTAATTTTATTTTCATAATATTTTTTTTTCTCAAATTTTTAATAAATTTTAAAAATACTTCCAAATATATTTTTTCAACAGTATTTTTCACTGCTTCGGCTGCTAAATTTGTAGTCTGACGTTTTGAGACTTTATTGAATTGTTGTTTTTATCGTACGTTATTGCTATTATGTTATGAATATTTAAAAATTATTTTAATTTATTTTAAAAATAAAATATAATCGTTTCAAGCCTTTAGACATTATCGTACTGTAATATTTCGAGCTAGAGGTTCGAATTTTTAATTTTTGTTTTCATGTTGGGAGCAACAATTATAAACTGGGGTTACTCTAATCGCCTGATTTATGCCAAATTATATCATTTAATAATAATTAGATTGTCAAATAATCTAATTAGATTAACATAACAATAATGGTTTATTATGCATCGATGCCTTTCCTTAATTTTTATGACGCAAAACTTTTTTCTCTGTAAGTTCTTTTCTATAACCACCAACAGAGAGCGATACTCGCACAGTTTCTACTCCAACGTGTTGTCGTTGACACTAAAATTAGAACGAGCTTGCGCATAACGGAAGTTAACATTCAAAGGAATTGAGATACTGAAGTGCCATGATCACATCTGTGTACAATATAATAGGGAAAAAGAATTCATTTCATTCAAACAATTTTCAACCAGCGGAAGTGGTCTTCCCAAAACTTTCTGGCATATTCTCATATAAACTTGTTTTGCCAGAGAACACCTTATATGGCAATGGCGTACAATAAGTGCGAAATATTAACTTTTGGCGCGAATTTACCATTTTTATTATATCTATCGTGCCATACTTGGCGATTAATCCTTGGTATGCAATAATAGTTTACCCCAAATCGAATTTGTGTTGTAGACACGTTTTTCTCAAGAAAAATATTTTGAGATATTTATGCATTTCAATTTTAATTTTTTTGGCTGAATTATAATATTTATGAATGATTTTACTGTTATTTAAAGATGTAAACTTATAGTAAATCGATGCACTCACGGAATTCAACATAAATTATGAAGGGGTTCAAAACAGTTACATTCAAATCGAAGGATTTGACCGGTAAAAATGAGTCGAAAATCAAGATCATCCCTTTTGATTCGTAAATTTTATACGACTCATTTATCTTATTTCTCAAATATGTACATTTGAAATCGTTTTCATAAGAACATGATTTTATTATTATTGTGAAAGATGCAATTTGATTCGTAAATTTTATACGACACATTTATCTTATTTCTCAAATATGTAAATTTGAGATCATTTTCATTAGAAAAGGATTTTATTATTATTGTGAAATATGCAATTTGATTCGCAAATTTTATACGACACATTTATCTTATTTCTCAAATATGTAAATTCGAGATCATTTTCATTAGAAAAGGATTTTATTACGCTAATTACGTGTTCGATTCTAATTCGTGTAATTATTGTTAATTACGTGTTCGATTTTCTGCATTATCAGTGGTATAATGAATTTGAGATCTCTTTAATGTTGTGTACCACGTTTTTAATCAAATTTCGATACGCATTTCGTGAATAACAGTTAATACTCGGGGGATACCTGTTTTTCAGTGTGATGGCTGTTGTGATATAAGTTTATTAAGATAATAGTCAAGATAAAAAGGGAATGATTCAGTTCTCTTATCTCTTGCTGTTTTTATGCTTAGATCATGATGATGATGAAAAATGTAATGATTGGGAAATGCAATTTTCAGTGAAGGCCCTTTGGAAGAAATTTTAAACCTTCTCATCTGCTCTTTAATGGTATTGATGTGAAAGTATTGCGAAATTTTGATTTTTTTTCTTAACATATTTTTAGCTTATTTGATAAAATTAGCTTAATCAAGATTTGTTTAATTTGTTGTTTAGATTCTGCGTAACTGTCAGGATTTATTGATAAGTGTGCGAAGAAGTTTATTCAAAGGAATTGCTGACAAACCGTAACTGCCACTCATAAATGGCCCAGATTCTATGGCCCTAAAGAGAAAAATCTATCAAAAGAATATCTATTCTTTTAATTTGAAGATTTTATTCTTTAACTGAACTTTTAACTCTGCGAACATATTTTAATTTACATTTTTTACCAAAAAAATTATTAATCTAATTAAATTAGTTTTTTTCTAATAAAATAGAAAAATGTGTAATCAAACCCAAAAAATTAAATTTGATAAAATAATTAGTGAGTTTGCTGATTTAATTTTTAGAAACAGATTTTTATAATCAAAATATGAAAATATAATATAATGAATAATTTGCTAACAAACATTTTGACTTTATTATTTTGTTTATCTTAAGTTTTATGACGTCAAATATTTTTCGTCTAATTTATTTTTATTAATTTGCTTAAAAAAGATTTAACGAGTTTCGCAATGTATAAAAGCAAACACTTGAGAAATAACTGGATATCTTTCATAAAGCTAATTTAATTATTACGAAAACCATCCACCATAATTATCAAAAAGGTGCCAATGGTTTCCTCGGAATTATTTCGCATGCATCCTATATAAAGGTGTTATCCCACTTCATGAGATCTGTGGTCTTACGACAAGGCCATGAAGTCCTTGAATGCTCGGATTTTTATTTTCAGTGTCCCGGCAATGAGAGATTTTGTGCTCATAGAATAGTGAAAAAAATCGAGCATGCCTTTTCGGACGATTTTTTTATTTAACAACGCTTTGAAAAACGCTGAAGTATACTCACTATACATGATATTTGAATCGCATCACAACGGCATTCAACGTGTTAATATTTAGATTAAAATTTGCAATTTACCTTAAAATTGCTATTTAAATCAATATTTTTTAAAAGTGACCCAACAGCTAATTTACAAACCATTAGAGGTAGGCATATTTTACCAATTATTTCGTATACCAGATTTACAATTGCAATATTTATTCGAGAGTTTTGCTACCAGTAATAAATAAAAATGAAAAAAAAATCGTGATATTTAGTCGTTTTGTATTTTTGTTTTGGAAATTAAAGCTCTTTTTTTTATTAACAAGTACTCTTTATTTTGATTCAGCCGAATTGTGATAATCGGTATTTTTAACTGAATTTGCGCGATCATTTTCTGAGAAAATTAAAAGATTTTGAATGAACAGCTCATGAACACTTACGTTCTTTAAATTAAAATAAACACATTCGATGTTATATTTTTAGAATTTAACTGAGATTCTGTTAGAAAATAAATTAAAAAAGGTTCTTCTAAATCGTATAATATATATTGTATTAAAGGCATTTTAAGTACAGTTCTCTCTAAAGAATATTTTAATAATTCAAAAAGAGATTTATAAATTTTAAAATGTCTTCATATTTCAATCATATTTGTTCGATTAAAAAAGAAAACTCGTTTCATTCACAACACAACCATTTAATTCTAGATCCAGAACATTAAAACTTATCACGAACAAGAATACAGACAATGTACAAAGAATTCTGGGCGAACACAGGAAGTTAAATGCCAATAACATGGCAGACGATTAAAAATAAAACTCAGTTAGGAATTTGAGGAAAAGTAGTGTTTTAGCTATGTGTTCATAAACAGTACTTTTTTCTCGGAAATAATGCAAATTTAATGGAGTTAAGTTTCTGTGATTTGTGTCAAATGAGCATTGTGATTTAATCTTGGAATTCATCGTACATGTTGCTGGAAATGTTGATGACATGTCAGCCCAAGTCAACTTGAAGTTACGTTTATCAAGCTGCTACGACATCTCGTTAATCAACTTTTTTCTGCAATGGAGTGGTTACTTGTTGCCTGAATGCATTTTCTATGTTATTCTATTTATTCTAGGAGAATAAATGGAATAAGATATTGAGGCATAACTCTGTTATTCCATTATATATTTTAAAATAATAATTTTCCATATATATATTTATTTCCATAAACATTTTTATATTATAGTAGTCAGAATTAGAATGTTTTTTTTTATTGGTGTTTGATTGTTTAGTTTGAACTTGTATATAATTTCTTTCTGATTTTTTATTTATTTAGATTTTAAAATATTTTAAAAAACTATTAAGGAATTCGGTGGAAACGTTTCAATATGAACTTTTGATTATTTTCTAAATTGTCTTTTAAAAGATATAAAAATTAATCATGTTTTCCAACTAAACATTTCTCATTCAGTATTTTTATAATATACATTTTTTAATAAACATTTCTAAACGTGTCTAAATAATAATAAAAAAGAAAAGAATTAAGGTGTTATTTTTTTTGAAACATCATCTCAGTAATAAAAAAAAATTGCGTTAAAGGTACATACATGTGCAAAATATATTGTACATAGATGCTATATTAATATGAATGATGCTTTATTACAGAAATTATATTTAAAAAAAACAAGAAAAAATAGATTAACTCATTTTTTGAATTTTTTTAGCGGTATACTGATGACATTTTGTGTATTAGCCTTCAGAATGTTGAAGTTCAAAAATCTCTGGACAAATTTTTAAAATAGAGAGTAAAATTATATATTTATAGAAATATAAAAATAGATATATATATTTATTTTATTATTTATAGAAGCACAGAATATCGTTTCCACCATTTTTCAAATTATTGAAAAAAAGATGTAAAGGCTTTTTTTTGTTGTTGTTGCCTGATTAGGAAGTGGGGGGCTTCCTATTGTTTTCGGTCATTAACTTATATTCTATTCTTTACTAATTACGTGATTCAGAATGGGGCAGAGGAGTAAAAATATATTTGTTGTTAATTAGGAAATAAATGTATCGGCTTTAAGAAAAGACTAAAACCTGAAAGGTTCAATAGGGGGAACGCTTTGTTGCCCCCTCCCTCCATTTGCTACATGAAATAGTTCTACTCTACTCTGATATAAAATCTGGATAGTTCAATAGGAAAATGTTAACTAGGTTGTAAAGCACGATTGGTAGTAAACGATTTGAATTTCATTACAACAATGTAAACTATTATTGAAAATTAGACAAAAAAATAATTTAAAAGAAATTAAAATTCATCTAGAAATTGAGTGGTAGTTAAATTGATACCACTGAAAATAATTCTGGGATTTTAAAATTGTGTTGAAATTGACTTTGTGCAGCAATATTTTTGTAAATTTTTTGTTGAGAAACAGCAAAATCACGCTTGATTTTTAATATTGATTCTAATACTTTTTTTTTAAATTTTTGCCCCGCTTTTCATATTTTTCATAAAATTTAGTCGTTCTGCGTCAAAAAATATCTTGTGCAATGTCTTGTGTGTCAAACTCTGTTTGCTAACGTCTACACATTCCTTTTTATTATTAGCAGAGAAAGATTTAATATGTTATTAATTTCAGTAGACCAATCTTTACTTTTTGCTAATCTGACTTAGGCATCATATTGACTTAGAAAACAAATCCTGCAAAACTAGAATGAATACAAAGTGTTCTAACTGCTCTATATTAAACAATAATATTTGTTAAATGATTCATTTTTAATCTTTATAAAATATGATGCCTAGCTCAATTTAGCCAAAATACCCTGGTTTCTGATGCCTCATCCATTCTAAAAAAAAATCTATCTTCACTAATGACATTTTGGAAGGGTCGCACCAACCTTGCGATGGGGGTACATTTTCGTGATCAAAGGATCACGTGTTCAAGTCTCGGATAAGGCAGAATAAAAAAGCGTGTCTGGAGGGTTGAAAGTCTTGAATCTCATCTTGCCTCGAACATCCTCTTGCTGAGTTGCAGAAATTCGCTGGAAGACTCATCAGTTCCAGAGCTGTCACGATTAATCGGCTGTGATTCTTTTGTAACATGAAGGTTCCGAATTGCAAGCTCTTTGTGAATCTTTAAGGTGGAAAGTCAAATCCATTAACATTGTTGACAGTGTAGGAATTAGATATGAACCTGATAAAACAACAATATGGTATGTGGGTGAATTCAGAAGATGAGTTCTAAGCCTCCACACAAATGGTGGATGCAGTGATTAATCTTTCTCGTTTTCAGGAAGATGAACTAATTGGAAAAAATATGCCAATAATGAAGGACATTGTTGGCTATTTATTTGACTGAAAATGGTACCATCTTTCATGTTTCACATACTTTTATAGCAACACATAGAATACAGATTCAAGGCAACGTGGCAAAGCTTAATCTTAAATTTCATCTATTGCCATTTTTGATCTGGTTTGTACTGGCGATGGAATTGGTCTATTTAAATTTTATAAGTTTTGTCACGTTGCCATGGGTATCTCTATTCCGGGCGTTACATTGATAGCACACTCTACATAAAGGATTTCCAACCAATCAGTACGTGTAATCGTTTAACACCATCTATAATTCTGGGTTTTGGTCTGCTTCATTATCGGAAGAAATATCCTAACTTTTATTTTGGTGTCTTGCAACTGAGACAGATTATGTTTAAACTAACTGATTTAAAGACGTGCGAATTAAACATGAACCGCACTTGCTTGCATTTTTTCTACTCGATTGTAGCAAGGTTTCATGAGCTGAGATCTGCAATTTTTATTATTTTATTTTGTTTTTGACATTACATTTTTTTTTCTGTTTATTGGATCACTGATTGTTTCAAACTGATTTTAGTGATTAGTTTTTATTTAAATGACTGCAAATAATTTCTTTTTATTATTTCTTAATTATTCTAGCATTGTGTATAAGATTTTCTACAACAATTTTTCGTTAATTAATCTGTTACAGATCTGAGATATTGTTAGGAGGATAACAGCTAATTTAGTTAGGCAAATCTACTAGACATAGAATAATATCAATCCGTTCTTCCTTCATTGGTGACAATCCCTTTTCAATTCATTCACTTTCCTCAAAGCGGAAAAGATCAGTACTGCTTTTACTATTTATGTTGAAACTTATGACTCATTCTGTTCTATAGACATTTATAAATGCATTGATTTTTTTCCCTAGCTGACATGTGAATAAAATTCGTCAAATGAAGTAAGAATATTGGGACATTTGAAAGGGACGAGTTTATTAATTTCCAATAAAAAATATTAGAATAGCATTTTTAGGAAAGGGAATTTTTTGCTATTTCTTAGAGAAATGAAATCTCATCGTATTCTTCTCTATGGGTTCTGTACCAGGACCGGGCTTTTCCCTCTTTCAAGATAGGGCCATTATGGCCTGATAACAAAGTCTGCTTTTTTTTCTTTCTGGAAGATTCCAGCTTCGCAACCTTAATCTGCGAGAAAACCACTGTGTAAAGGAGTCTGGTGTACAACATATCCGTCGGGACCGAATGCCCTCTTGCTGATTTGGTGCGAAAATGTGGAGAATCAGGCTATTCGTTCTGATGACATCATTATCTGATCATGATTCAAATTTATATGGCCCATCTCGAAATTGCTCTCGTATTCCTTTAGAAGGAGACCTAAATGTATTTACAGTCAACCCTCCTATAACGCGGTGAGTGCGTACCGCGTTATATGGAAACCACGCTATGAGAAACTCGGGTTTAACCGTACACAAGCACGTTCTATGGAAACCGTCTACCGCGTTGTATGGAAACCGCGCTATAAGAAACTCAGAATTAGTACAAATCACATCATTCGTACCGCGTTATATGGAGACCTAACGCACCTAACGGACAGCCATCTACCACAGTTTTCCTTATATTATCTGCATTTTTCTTTAAGGTTCGAATTGTAGATTCATTCAAATTTGTTGATTTTGCAACAGACGATATTTTTTCCCTGCCTTCTAAACGATTTAAAATTTGGATTTTATCTTCAAGCGATATAAACTTTCTTTTTAATCCTTTCCTTGTTTCTTTTGTGTTTGACATGATGCAAATCTAGGCTTAATAATTACTATATTATTATTATATCAGAACAATTGAAGAATATTACTTACAGTATTGTGTAATGTTGTCCAATTATAAACCACAAATTAAGCAGCAAAAAGCTAAACGAATGGACGGTGCAGACAAAATTTTAGAAAGAATTGGTCACCAACGAGACGTACTGTGAAAGAGCTCTGAGACGACTAAAACCGATGTCGTAAACGACTAAGAGATAAGCTTGAATGTTTATATAAACATATCCAGTTAAAACCATTCATTGGGTGCACGGAAAGAACTGATGGGACGTTGTTGAACGGAAACCGCGCTGTACCGCGTTATAGGAGGGCTGTCGCAATTTCAGCTCCGCGTTATATGGAAACCGCGTTCTGAGAGTACCGCGTTTTAGGAGGGTTGACTGTAAATAAAACGAAATTGTATTTGAGACGCCTTGAATGAAAAGTATTGTAAATTAATATTTTCATAATTAACTCAAGAAAAATTTGTCAGTTCTGGATGTCTACAGAATAATTCAAAATAATGTTGGCTAATTGACCATCAGTATGGTTGGAATCGGTACTGATCTGATCATCTATATCGAAAGAAATAAATACTATATAAAAATATGGGGACAAATATGCCAACCTTAGAACACGAACGCCCTAAGACCATTACTTCTTAATGCAAGGATAATATTAAAAATCAATTAATTTTAAAAACTTTTTTTATTTTATTTCTGGACGAATTGCGATCATAAAGCGCTAATATTTCAAGAAAGGAAAACTCGATTGGCAGATGCAAATATAGACGTATTCTCTGAATTTCTAATCCAATCTTGGATACACCCTATTCCTTCTATAGTTCTTCTTAGTCACCACGTATAAATATGAATATCTTTATGATAGAATATTTATAGATTATCTTTATTTATAGAATGTCTTTATTCTATAGCTTAACAAGTTATATAATTTATCTAAAGAATCAATACAAAAGCAAGAAAAAGAAACAATTTCCAATTCAATCTCGAATGCATTCTATTCCTTCTATGATTCTTTTAAGTCGCCAAGCATAAATATCTTTGGTTAAAAAGTTATAGAATTTGTCTAAAGAAACAATACAAAAGCAAGCAAGAAAAAAAAAACTGAATTTTTTGTAACAAATAATGATTATTTCCGCCATTTTTATTGCATGTAATTTGAAAGTATGCGCCATTTTCATTGTAAATGTGGGGAAAAAAGGAACTGAAATATTTACAATTCTTAAAAGTAAACCAAATTTTGTTGTCTCGACTCAATGGTCTACACTGTAGAATGTTTTTATTGACAATTTCATCAGGCATGTCACAATTTACAAACTATACTCCAACCTATCAGCGTTATTATTTAAAAAGTCTTCAAATAAGTTTCTCTGAAATCGTGTAACAGTAATTATGAAGAGTGAATATATTTCTATTTGGCTAAACCTTGTTGTCCTGGTTATAGAATCTTGGCTTTAGGACTGAAATACTGTTCTTGTCTCTGAAATCGTGTAATAGTAATTATGAAGAGTGAATATATTTCTATTTGGCTAAACCTTGTTGTCCTGGTTATAGAATCTTGGCTTTAGGACTGAAATACTGTTCTTGTCTCTGAAATCGTGTAATAGTAATTATGAAGAGTGAATATATTTCTATTTGGCTAAACCTTGTTGTCCTGGTTATAGAATCTTGGCTTTAGGACTGAAATACTGTTCTTGTCTCTGAAATCGTGTAATAGTAATTATGAAGAGTGAATATATTTCTATTTGGCTAAACCTTGTTGTCCTGGTTATAGAATCTTGGCTTTAGGAATGAAATACTGTTCTTGTCTCTGAAATCGTGTAATAGTAATTATGAAGAGTGAATATATTTCTATTTGGCTAAACCTTGTTGTCCTGGTTATAGAATCTTGGCTTTAGGACTGAAATACTGTTCTTGTCTCTGAAATCGTGTAACAGTAATTATGAAGAGTGAATATATTTCTATTTGGCTAAACCTTGTTGTCCTGGTTATAGAATCTTGGCTTTAGGACTGAAATACTGTTCTTGTCTCTGAAATCGTGTAATAGTAATTATGAAGAGTGAATATATTTCTATTTGGCTAAACCTTGTTGTCCTGGTTATAGAATCTTGGCTTTAGGACTGAAATACTGTTCTTGTCTCTGAAATCGTGTAACAGTAATTATGAAGAGTGAATATATTTATATTTGGCTAAACCTTGTTGTCCTGGTTATAGAATCTTGGCTTTAGGACTGAAATACTGTTCTTGTCTCTGAAATCGTGTAATAGTAATTATGAAGAGTGAATATATTTCTATTTGGCTAAACCTTGTTGTCCTGGTTATAGAATCTTGGCTTTAGGACTGAAATACTGTTCTTGTCTCTGAAATAGTGTAATAGTAATTATGAAGAGTGAATATATTTTTATTCTTTTAAACCTCGTTGTCCTGGTTATAGAATCTTGGCTTTAGGACTGAAATACTGTTCTTGTCTCTGAAATCGTGTAATAGTAATTATGAAGAGTGAATATATTTCTATTTGACTAAACCTTGTTGTCCTGGTTATAGAATCTTGGCTTTTAGGACTGAAATGCTGTTCTGGTTTCTGCTAACGTGTAATGGCAATTATGAAGAGTGAATATATTTCTATTTGACTAAACCTTGTTGTCCTGGTTATAGAATCTTGGCTTTAGGACTGAAATACTGTTCTTGTCTCTGAAATCGTGTAATAGTAATTATGAAGAGTGAATATATTTTTATTCTTTTAAACCTCGTTGTCCTGGTAATAGAAAGCCATATTTCTATTTGACTAAACCTTCTTGTCCTGGTTATAGAATCTTGGCTTTAGGACTGGAACATTGCTCTTGTACCGAGTCCAAAATATTTAGTTTTGGAAGGTGAAAGCGGGAGAGGATCAAGGGCTCTTAGGCAATGAAAGACACGGGGCCCCCTTTCCCCTCTCCCCAACTTCCACATCGAACTTTTTATTATTCATTTTAATTTTAATCTGTATTTAAGCCTGTTTTAGTATAAATTCTGACATATTGAAGTATCAAAATATTTAATTTTCGGTTATTAAAAAAATGATTTCATTACCTCGACTTATAAAAAAAAAGTTAAATTCAAATTTAAAAGCAATTTTAAACAAAATAGAAAAAGGATTAATTTTTAAAAACACAGTCTAAATATTATTTTATTATGTGATCGATCAATTTTAATTTATAAAGCAACAGACCTTGGTTTTCAATGATATAATATATAAAACTCGAATATAAAACTTAATTTGGGAGGCTAAAAAATAATGCTCTCATATTTAAACATTTTATTTACACATGGGTAAGCTCGCACTGGTTGTGTATTAAATTTGTACGAAAGTACTGTAAAAAAAAAATTCAAGAGATCTCAGGTCCCCCAAAGCTGCGACGCCTCTAGGCAGATGCCTATTTATTAATCCGATACTAGGCTGGAATCAAGCATCCACTAGTATAAGTTAAGTCTATAACGTTAAATCAAATGTATTCATGTTGGTGACGAAGTTTGACCAAGTCTTTCGCTGTTCATTTAATCTCTACTTTAAACTGTTGGATTTACTCCATAATAGAATTTTGTTGCTTCTAAGATGGAACAATAATTTTACAAAGTAAGCCATTTTTTAAAAAAAGAATTTTAAGACAGACTCGTCTTTAAATAACATGTAAAATATTTCGTGTTTATCGAAATTTCCGAGCTAAGAGTTGACTCTTTCTTAAGAAATAAACAAATAGTTTCTCTTTTGCCTTAATAAATGGTTCAAGGTGGCGACATAAGGAACTGGCTTTTAAATATAAACTTTTCCTGCTCACAGCGAAAAAGAGGCCACGGATGACAAAAATATTAGAATCTATGTAAAATAGTTGACACAAAACTTAAAGTGTTACTAACATGACAAAAATGCACTTCATATTTTTTCAAAAACTTCTTTTGCAATTGCAGACGACTATTTTTAAATAAATAACAGTAAATATTCTGACGTTCTTTTTGATCGCATGTTCTTTTCTTTTTCAAAACAGAAAAAAATAACTCAAGAAATTTCTGAAAGAACGTGTATGTTATTTATTCCAACAAGAACCTAGAATATTATATTTCATGTGATAAAATGTCGGAATTAAAAACAGAGGCAGTGGTTTACCCAAAACTTTCTCGTATATTCTCTAATAAACATGCCATGCCAAAGAGCGCCTTACATGGCATTGGCGTACAATAGTTACGAAATACTAAATTTTGATCTGAATTTCGCACTTTTACTGAATCTATCGTGTCATTATTGGCGAGTTTTTTTGGCGATTAAACCCTGGCATGTGTTAATAGTATCGAAAAATCGAATTTGTATTTTAGACGCGTTTTTCTCAATCGATTGAAACCATAATTTGACACGAAACTGCACTTGTAGTCACAAAATCCCATACCAAATTTGATATATTTGTCACTGCGTTTTTGAATTATAACGTTTCTGAAAGTAAAGACTGACAGACAGTCAACCCGTAGATGTATTTGGTTCCAAATTTGGCAAGTGCTTACACTATTGGTGTTAAATCTGTGTGTTTAATTTTATCAATTTAACTCTCTTCGTTTTGTAATTATCGCGTTAACTTTTAATCGAACAGACGGACAGACGGATTTTCTCTCAACAGATTTTACTCAAAATTTGATAGTAATCTGGAAATTTAGTGTAAAGACTACATGCCAAATTTTATCCATCCAGCTGAAAGCGTTTTTGAATTTTTTTTTTTGGTCACAGTCAGATAGATGGATATTTTCCAAAATGTCTTTTCAAAATTGAGGAAGGTCTAAAACGTGGACATTCTTCAAAATGTCGAGCTCGAATTTTTGACAATTGCAATACTTTCTCTATACTACGTATACTAGAAAATGAAAAAGGTTACTTTTAAGTGAATTTTCATTGGTACAATTTATTTGTAATATTAAAACCACTTATTAAAATTTCGATTATGCACCTTTTACCGTCAGTTCCTTGAAAGACGTTG
Organism: Argiope bruennichi; assembly: GCF_947563725.1. Classification (NCBI taxonomy): domain Eukaryota; kingdom Metazoa; phylum Arthropoda; class Arachnida; order Araneae; family Araneidae; genus Argiope; species Argiope bruennichi. The sequence goes on from NC_079157.1 coordinate 32,310,360, forward strand.
TTTTATTATAAGCTGTGCTGTATTTAATATTTTGCCACTCTTTTTATTTCTCGTATATGAAACGTTTAAAAAGAATTTATTGTAACTATAAAAAAAAGTTTGATACTAAAATGTAAGTAAATCTCCATTTTACACTTCCTTGAGCCCTAAAAGATAACCTTTTCTGGTATTACATCTGTTCTATTCTTGTATAGAGGAGCATATGGATTTCATTTATCACAACTTGAACGAAATTGATATAAGATTTATCCTGTGACACATCTCTTAAATTGAATATCTGTATAAAATTTTGAATCCAGTAGCACAGTAGGAAGACGTACTGTTCCAAAGAGGCAGATTTTGACATTTTACACCCACAGACAATGTATATTATAAGGACCCTCTTTTAATGAGATTGTCAAGTTAATATCACATTTCAAATTATTAAATTTTATTTATTGCGATTCGTGACTATGACTTATTTATGATTCGTGACTTATTTATGACTCATGCTTTTATTATTCTTTTTAATGCAACTGAGCATCCACGTTTATATATAAAATTATTTAAGCAGACTGTTATTATTTATAAATACTTTAATATAGTGAAGAAATTTGATCAATTATACTTGACCAAGTATTAATATTCTAATATAATTTATAAAATTCTTATTTTTTACAAATTTATTTGGCAATAGGCTAATAGCATTTTTTAGTCGTCATATCTACGGTACTCCCTCAGTCCTGCGACAATTTTTACTTTCATTGTTATCTGTAATAAAAGAAAAGCAAATCACCAATTAGAAGAATTTTATGTAAGCATTTAGTTAAGTACGGAGTTCTGAATTTTTATTTTCCTCACAAAAAACACTTTTGGCAACTTTTTCGCTTCTTCAACTGCTGATTCAATTTACGTGTTTAGCAGTATTCGGAAAAAAGTTCAATCTTTCTGTCAAAGCAACATTAGTGCGGTATTTTATTACGTTTCTGAATTTTGGCCAAATTTTTAAGAGTAAAAATATTTTTTCTTACGCCTTTTTTTGATAAAGGAAGTATTAGCTTTCGTTCAACGTTAGAAGGGGTAATTGACTTTGACCTCATATTATGAATTAAAATCCCACTTTCAAAATAAAAAAATGGGTTTTTAAAAAATGATAACAATCTGAAATTCAATGTTCAGATCTAATATTTAAATCCATATTGTAGAATAATAATCTGGGCATTTTATTAAGTTTAGACATAAATAAAAATGACTAATATATATTACGAGCTGTTTTACTAATTTTAAACATCTCGAATAAATTAAAATTCAATCATAATGAAGCGAGATATTTATAAAAAATTTGGAAATTAATAAAGTAAAAACATTTAGTATAGAAAATTGGACTTGTATACAAAAGTTTTTACTTGGTTGGCTATTTTTTAAATCAATATATTCTTTCAAGTTTCTAGTTGAAAAAATTTCTTTCATTATTTCTCTCTTAAACATTTTTTATATTACCAGTGCAAACTTAGATGAAAATGTTTATATTTGGGTTCGATTAACTAAGGTGGAAATAAAATGAAGTTTAAGCAAAATAAAGTGTTAGAAAATTTGTCTTGTTTAACAAAGGTTACATTAGAAGGAACAGCCAGATTAACTCCTTCTAGATGCATAAAACACCACTGGTGCATCATTTTTTTAAAAAAAAACCTGTTATGCAATAAAAAGCCAATGAATTTAATTATCTATGTTTCTGTACATTCTTATATAAGTTAATTGTGGATTATTATTATTGAAATACTTTAAGTTTGAATGGTCCATTGGATGCATAAAGCTGGTAGGAAGACAATATATTTTTATCCTTTGACATGCATTTAAAATCAAGTAACTGTCACATACACCAAGAATTAACCTTTGAATAAAAAGGCCACCCTTTGTTGTGTACGACGTGACAACAAAGAAGTTTCGAGAATTCAGGACCAATTATTTCTAAGCTACCTATTTAATTTGCATCATAACAAGCGTCTTTCACCTCCAGGCTCGATCTTTCTTAAAATTGGAAAGCATATTTAATCTTTTTTTCTCCTCCTCTGCAGGAAGTTTGACCTTGGATTCGCCTCTGTTTCTTTAATCTCCTTAATTTCTTAACAAAAAATCTAAAACGCGAGAAATTTCTTCTCATGGAAGTAAACAATTTTTTTCATTGTAAATATTTAATTATATAAAGTTCTAACCGCCTTTGGTAACTAAGCTGATTCATTTAAAAAAGTATTTTTAATCAATAAATTGAGATAGACATTAAAGCCTATTCATACATTTGTTCTATTTATAGTGTAAATGTTCATTTAGTTCATTAGTTCATTGAGTGCATTAGTATATAGTTCATTTAAACCTTCCAAATGAAGTCAATTACCACAGCAGCTTTAAAAACTTAACTATCCGAGTAAGCTATCCTTGAAATGCACATAGCCTTTCACGACACAGTAACTTCTTTTATTCTTTTGTGAAATTGGTCAGATCTTAAAACAAATATTAAACTAATATCATTATAAAGACAATCTTTTAAATATTAAAATGATGTAAAAATAAGTGTTTAGCAATTTTATTTTCGGGAGTTTATAGCGCAAAAATATCCATCCAGCTTAATTTTTCCCTCCGAGTGCAAAATCACTCCGAAGTGCACATTCCTAACATCCAAGGCCTATTTGTATCATATTTAACAGGCCAAGTCTTTGTCAAATAAGTTTAGGCTACAGAGCGTGTGCGCGCACAACCGTACACAGACAGTCAAACACTCGCACATTTATTATTTTATTATTAGTAAAAGTATAAAGATTCGGCAGAATTAAAATTTATAGATACAAGATCCAAAAAGAAGCGGCATTCCACGTTTGTTGTCGCCAAAAATTCTATTTCTGTTTATTAATGAATATTAATTTTTGTTCAAACAAAACATGAATTATTTCTGTTCCAAATAAAATAGAGATGACTTTTATATGACATTAGAGTTGAAAGCAGGTATTGAAATATTCACTTTTTTAGAATCCATTATTACGAAGTATTTCAAATGTTAATGTCAAGCAAGACAATTTAAAGCAGTGATTTTATTGCAGTTTGTTATAGTTTCATTATAATTCTTATTTTAAAAAGATATTTATGTATAATTTTGAGATTACTTATTCGAGATTATCGATTTTTTTGGGGCTATAAATATAAGAAATGAAAACATTCATCTTCGTATGTATGATTTATGTTCTCATATTAACAAAATTTGTTTTCCGGAGACAAGCTATTAGATTTAATCTGTTTATGAACGTTCGATTTATTCATTTCCTGATTATACATTCACGAAGATGTTTGCATAAAAAAAAGAATAATAGAGCATGAAATAACACGTGTTGAATGGGTTTTTATGCAATACGAATAAAAAGAATATTTCGTAATAGTTACAGCAAAATTATGTAAATTAGATATTAATATTCAGAAAGCCTGACTAGTTTTCGTCTTGGGAAAAGTTTTGACCTTTTAAGATATGTGACATTTCAACATTTTCCTTGCTACGTTACGTTAGCGAAATTGACACGTTTTAAGATGGGAAAAAATGGTATTTAAATTTTTCTTTTTATGTCGCTTTTTCGCCCCTTATTTTTTGTTGAAATGTACTGGGTGAATACAAATGATGAACCCGATTTTAAAAAAAATCATATTTTTCAAACTACTGCACATATTACAATAAGTGATACATGAATTTAAATAAAAATATACCAAGTTTTTTTTTCACTTATAAATATTCGATGCCTGACCCTTTTGTTTTACGGCATACGTCCAATCTGTAATCCAGTTCGTTCCAAATATTTTGTTCTGAATATTCTTCAAAATATTCACTCTGTCAATGGTTCTGAATGTTGTACAAATGCGTTCTTTAAGTTCTGGCAGTGTTTTCGGCATTGGTGGTACATAAACAATGTCTTGTCTCAATGATTTCTTTTGTAGGGTTATGTCAAAGATAACAGACAAAACAAAATGAAGCAAAATGTTTGGAATGAACGCATACTGTGTAACAAGAGGGTCACACATCGGACATTTGTAACCGAAAAAAACTTGATATATTTCTCTTTAAATTCATGTATCACTTATTGTAATATGTACAATAGTTTCGAAAATATGACTTTTTTTAAAATCGGGTCCATTATTTGTACTTACCCTGTATTTTATTTTGTGAACTAGAAATGAAATTTTAAAATTCTTCTCTTCGCTTTATTCATAAAATAAACTGTCATTTTTAGTTGACGTTACTTGTAATGGAATCTATTCAAGTTCACATGATATTCATCAGATGCGCTTTACATAATTTTGGAATCTATTGCGCATCTTGCAGAAAGATAAAAACAGAGCGCATCATAGCGTAGGAAAATGTGGTTCTTTGTTTGTAGGCATGCGCAGTTACGTTTACCATTTGATTATGACGTTGTGATCTTCTTATTCAACTGGAAAGAACCTGAATTGCGCAATCTCGTGGTAGGTAATAAATAGTTACTTATTTTGTAGCTGATCCAAAAAAGGTGACGCAATCGGTATGTAAACGACAAGAAACGAAATGGAACATTGTGAAAAGTAACTACACATCTGTTTCCCCAATTCCTTAATACAAAAGTGCATAAATGCACATACTTGACATATTTGATTAAATGGATGTTTCCAAATACTTAGAATGGAAATCGAACCCGAAAGATTTTTAAATTACAAAGATATTTAAATAATGCGGCATTGAATTGAACATGAAAATAATTTTTTAAAATATTCACACTTTTTAAAAGTATACGTTAAATGCAAAAGAATGAATGCATTGGTTTTTATTATTTTAAATTCTGAACATTCCAACTGCACGTTAAAAAATGTGACTTCTTATTTTAAGATTAAATTTTGAAACTTAAATACAGAACTTCTGCTCTAAACTCGGAATAGTTTAACAGAAATTTTGAAATTCCTTGAAATTATAATTTTTTGTTAGTTTATCATTTTATAATAGTTATTAAAAAGTAAAGAATAAAATATACAGTTATGTTTACCATTTTATCGGATTGGCATCTCAAATATTACTTCCATCATCAAAATATTCTTCAAAAGTACAAAATTCATTCCAGTAATGCTAGTTTAATTGCAAATTCCACTTTAAGTTTAATAAATCAAAGTAGATCGACAATTTCAGTAGTTCTTTTAAACGAACGTATGTTAAACGAACTTCTGCAATGAAATGAAAAAATAAAAATTCCACTTTGATCTGAAAATTGTAACTTTATCCTATAAAAGATTGCTTTTGCAAAAGTTCGTTTAAAAGCTGAACTTAATCATTTCTTCTATCTTTGAATAAACGGGAAATTTCTACTGTAGCGGATTTAAAATTATCTGTATCAAACATTTTCTCCCTTTAGATATTTATTGCAACGCGGTTTTAATTTAGATAAGTGGCAACAATTGTTATTTTTTGCATTAGAAGTAAACTAAACTTGTTATTCTGCTTTTTTCTTAACTACTCGTTCAATGAATATAATATACAGCCTGACACAAAGTCTCATCACACACAAAAAAAAATCATTATAAAAATGCTATTATAATTTGACCTAAGCTTGTTTCGATACATTATAAATGCTTTATTAGAGTTTTTAATAGAACCATTTACTTCAGTAAATTTCAGTATAAGCATCCTTGATAATTTGAAGAATGTGAGATGGTGTTCAAATTCTCATATTGGACCTAGTATCTCTAGGCGTAACTTTGAGTCCATCAATATCTATAACTAGCATTGCAAACGTTCTGTCTTGTATATAATTCCAAAACTGAGATTGAACTGTAATGGCCAATTTGAATTTATGGAACCAAAGGACGCGTAAAAGTTTTTTCCTTCGTTGACGCCATTTTGTTACCAATCGAATGTAAAATCAGTATTTCTGTATTAATTGCGCTGTCTGTTGCTCCACTTACGTCTATAAATTTCAATGTGAGCATTCTTGGTAATTCGAAAAATGCAAGAAGGTATTCCAATTCTCGCGAAGCACTGTGGGTCATTTTGGTTGTCTTACTATACATAGTATCTGTAATCCTAACTTTGTGTCTATCAATATGTGTAGTTAGCATTGCAAACACTCATTACACACAATATTAAAATTGAAAATGAATTGCAATGACCAGTTTGAATGCATGGAACCAAAGAACACATAGAATTTTTTGCTTCTTTGGCGCCGTTTTGTTAGCAATGGAATTTAAGTACAATATTTCTGTATTAATTTGCGCTGTCTGTTAAACTAAAAAAAATTAAAAACATGACTATTTTATAATATAAATTTTACAGCATTATATTCATTGGTTCTTTCTATTTTTTTTTTTTTTTTTTTTTTTGTAATCAAGTTAAAATTTTGACTATTCTGTATAATTTTGCTTCCTAATATTTTTTGACTTTGGTTACTAGAAAATTTTAATAGTAATAAATATATCAAGGATATGCCATATTATTATGTAGTTACAATTTGAATTCTAAATTTTTAAGAGAAAAATTAAGCGAACATGCATTTTTTGTAATATTCTTTGCTCAAACATTCCAGAATCAACCCTGCTTTACTAGCGGAAAGTGGCATAAACATATTAAAATAGAATATTTACGATTGCCTTCTTTTTGCCACCTTTTTCATTTTACTGATTTTACTTAAAGTTACTTAACGGTTATAATTTATAACCGTCTCGGATATGTTGCACAAACAAGTTGAACTTCTTTACTCCAAGAATTTTAAAACGTTTGCTTTTTGTTTCGAGGAATCAAATATTTAGGTTTAGTCATCTTTTGCTTATTTCATCACGTTGTTTATGATAATGCATCGGATATGAAGAACGAATTTCGTGAGAAGACCAATTGAAAAGTGAAACTTTTATCTTTTTTATTTCCGGTTTAGGAGTGATCTATTTTTTTTTTGTAACAGTTAATGAGATCACTGTTTAGCATTCATATTTCATTACTCAATGTAATCGTCAGTTGCTTAAGCATGGATTAATGATTAGTTTCCAATGAAATTAGCACACATAATCAATTACCTAACGATTTCCTGCTTGTATTAATAATGAGCTGTGTAATACCGGGGGAAAATGATGTGCAAGTTATAAGAAATTGATTCATTTTAAATAAATTTTAAATGATGTCAATCTTTTCGAAAGACAACTTCCATTTTGAAGTGAAATATTGTATGTGATGAATATTCTTGTTTTAATTGTGTGGAACCAAAGTTTAATTTAAAATGAATCGATTATTTTTTATTAATTTTTTATTTTTAGCTATAACAGATGCAGCTGAGGTATCGACTGTTTTTAGGGATTAAAATCCTTGTATGCATTTTAACATCGAAATTACTTTTGTATAAAATATTGTAGTAGAAAAATTGTTTTGAAGACGTACGTATTGAAAAAGGTTAATAAAAAAATTAGTGTATTTCAAATTCTTAATGTTGTCCTAGCAAAGGAATACCTGAAAATTTTCCTATTTCAAAATCATTTGCGTTAAATTAAAAATAATTAATAATAATTTAGAATAAAATTGCGCAAAAATAAAATTTATATTGTTCAAAAGGAAGAATTTTTAATTTTATGATGTAAATTTTTTTCGAAATAATTTCTCTGAAATTTTTTTTTGGGGAAAAAAAAGACAAAACATAGACTAATTTTTGCATTGTTTGAAGCGACTACTGTCGTCATTTCAAACTAATGAGAATTACTGCCATTTTCATTTGCTGGGAAAGGGTTTTTTTTTTCTTGCCCCCGTTCGAGCGACTTATTTATGTTTGCTTTTATGTATTGGTAAATCACTATTTTGGGAAAAATACAAACTTGATAAAAAAAAATATATATACGCTTTAAAATAAAAAGAAATTAAAAAAAATAATGGTAGAGTAGTTTAAAGTTAACACTAATTGCAATGTGTTTAATTAAAAAAAAAAAATTTGAAAGAAATATTGTGCCAAAATGCAACTGATATCATTGAAATTGTAAAATTTTGAATTTTAATATTGTAACCAGTGGTGTGTATATAGTGTCTATTCTCCACACCTGCCCCTAGATGACGCTTTGAGATGGAATATTTATATAGTTCTCATGATGCGTTTTAGTTAGTATGTAAGACGTCACTCCTCTGTGATAGTTCGCTAGCCAATTTGAAACTGTGTGATATTTTATTCTTCCATGTTAATTATGTGTGTATAATTTGATGTTTTGTGTGTCTTGTGATGTGGAATCTAGACGAAATCTCAATAAAATATGATTCTCAAAAGTCGGTGTTTTCATCTGCACCACACCATGACTCTTCACTACAAGGTGGCATTAAAATATTTTTAAAGATTATTTGCACTGAAATTACTGCAAGAAAGGACAAAATTTCAGTAACTTCTAATTAATTGAACCTTTAATTAAGTTTTGCACTTTTTAAAGTTGATAGCATTCTGTTGTCTTAAATATAAGTGCATAAAGTTTTGGTTGAAAAATCGGTCCAATTGATTAAGAAGAGATGTGAAATATATATATACATAACCACAAAGACTTTAATTTGTATTGATTAGTCTTTGTGAATTTGATTAGTAACGAACCATTATCAAGTTTGAAGATTCTACTATCAGTGTTGTAATCAAAAGAATTTCCTAGCCAAGTTTTTAGATCCCAGAATGGTTTAAAATATCATCTGTACGTTCAAACCTATTCATCTGGTTGTTTGTTTATTTTTATTAGCCAAAAGTTTGCTAATTTCAATTTCTACATTAACTCTATATGCTTAAATATATCTTTGATGTGTCGATTCCAATCGGCATGTTTTAGTTTAGATCTTGATTATTTTGAAATAGCAATGCATTAATTAGGGCTGTAGTGATGCATTATTCTCTGAAATTTTTAAAAAGCGTTTTTTTCCCTCTTTCCTTCTGAAACTGTTCGGTTATTTTTCCACATTAAGAGTTGGATGAATATTGAAAATAATATGAAAACTATAAGAAAATCAATAAAAAATGTAAAATTTAAATCTGTTATTTAATTAAAATCAGCAAATTTCAAGTTACCATATGAGAACATTATCTTTAAGTCATTTTTTTGTCTTAATAAATTTAAATCATAAACCAGTTTGAAACAATCACGTGACTATCAAAATATGCATGTGCCGATATTTAGAAAAACGATGATTTTTTTTTTTTTTTTTCATTTCAAAATCTTTTGTGTCCCAAAACTTTGTTTGCCTGCTAGAAAAATTGAAAATTAATATATTATTATTATATATATCACTCCTCGCTGTTTCGCGTTGATACCAGTTTTCTTCTTTATGCTTCTTGGGCTATAACGTCGTACGACCCATGCCCTTTATTTTTGGCCTACGCATTTTGTGACTTCAAAAACCCCAAACCAAAACAACATTATGTTCTCACATGATAATAAAAACAAAAGTAGCAGAAAATATAAACAAAGAAAATAAATAAGAGTAGCAGAAAATGTATCAAAAACCACAGGAAGAGATATCCATATTGAGGCTGTATGAAGATAAGCCCCAAAAGGATCTTTATAAGCCGTCATGTAGTAGCGAAAGTTGAAACTGAAAAGTTCCTCCCATTGATTGAGTTTACTTGTATCTTGGCTGCTCTGGGCTTGGTCAATTGTGTGATACATGTTTAAAAATATTTTCTCCCATACAAGGTTTGCTTTTGATCTCTGAATTTGTTTTTCTTCCGATTTTCTCTTTAGCTATTATTTAGTTCCGGTTTTACTTTCCTGTTGCTCCAACGGAAACTTATCTGACTTATCTATGAGGGAAGTTATTATTATTTTTTTTCAAGTTTCAGTTGCCCATAAGAAAAAAGACGAGTGAAAATAGAATGAATTTATTACCAAAAGTTACAAACATGGTTACATTTCAACATAATTACCATGCATATCGATGGATTAGATTCCCGATCTTTTCGAAAAATATTGGTGACAGTGATATGCCTTAACATTTCTTTGAAGCTCCTCACTAGTTTGGAAGTTCTTTGATTTTCTTTTAAGGAAAGATTGAGTATGAATGTGTAAACATTCCACAATTTTAACACGCTGGCCTGCTTACTTGTCGTCGTGATTTCCGTTCAGCATTCTTTCTTTATAAAACTGAAAGAATTAAAATAAGCGTTAATGTGGCAATTGAAAATCGTTAAGTTTTTCCTGATTGTTGCTAAACAATACTTTAGTTTTCTAAATATTAATATTTTTAAAGGCATTTTTTTAAAATCACTGTTGAACATTCTTGATATAAATGAATTTGAATTCCCAAGGTGAGAACAATTCTAAAATGAGAATTTTTATTTTTGATTGGTATTATACAAACAAACACCTAATTGTTAAATGGTTAGACGCCCTTTTGGAACCATTATTTTTGCATTGTTTTGGAAAGTTTTGCAATTAGTATGAACTAACAATAAAATAAACTAGAACATACCATAAGAGAGCATTTCATAAATTCGTTTTGCTTTTGTAAGGAACAAGTTTATCAAGGTAATAAAGACTTTATTTTAAAACTTTTATTAATTTTCATAATTTAAAAAAAAACATTCTGTTAGGTAGTTATCTCAGTTTTTTTTCTCGAAATGTTATTTTTTCATAAAATGTTGTCTGATACTTAATTCCTGAATTTTTATTATGTCAGTAAGTAGAGGAAACAAAAGTTTAAGTACTTGCAAGAGTATTTTATCATTAACATTGATTACACAGCAATTATTAGAGACCTTTCTGTATTAATCAACTTTTATATCTGTAAATTTCTCTAGGTAAAGGCTGTGTGTATGCAATTTTTTTTTTTTTCATTTTATCGAATTTGTAACATGTTGTAGTAATATAAAAATTAATCTGCTTGCTATCAAGTACTTAAATGCATATTGCTTTATTCTAAGTTGTGATATCACCTCTTTCAGCGAAGTATGATGCCATGAATTCCAGATTGAACCTCTCACATGTAAGATTAACATGAATCTATTCCATTTGGTATATTCCGTTGTTCTAAAATAAGGCTTATCTCTTCTTATTTGCAAATTGCACTTTAAAACTCTTTTCAAAGCATAGATTTTAAAAAAAAATTCGTGAAAAAAATGTTGGTATTCAAAAAGAATATTTTTTCCCCAAAATAATTCAAAATCTTTTAACTTATAGTTGAGGAATTAGAGACAATTAAACCTTCTCGAAAATATTCATGGACATTTTAACTTTCAAAATATTGAACTAGTAAACGAACGTCGAAAATATATTTGAAGGAATTTCAACTAAAAAGTCGTACAATCATTGAAATATTTACATCAGGAACTAGAACTTTGACGAAAATAAGTTACAAAAAAATATGAAATTTTTCAGCAGAATTAATTTATAGAGAAAATCAGAAAGAATAACACCAAACGATTTTATAAAATAAAAAGAAAATATTAATTAAAGAAAACATCAATATAAAATAAATTTTCTTTATTTTAATACTTTTTAGAAATCATCATCATCAATACTTATTTTATAGAATAAAATGTGTTCATAAGTTTGAGTTAAAGGTCTGGAAAACGACAACTAAAATCTTTCTCTTACGACAGCTATCAAGGAAACAAACATCTATCCAAGTATAAAAATAGTGCATACTTAAAATATGGATGAAAAGATTGCTATAATTAATGTTTCACTACGGAAGTCAAACATAGAAAAATTAATTTTGAAATTTCTAATGGAAACCTGTACAAAAAAAACATTCATATTAAGTATACAGTAAGCATGAAAAGCAATCACTCTCACATATTTACAAGGAAATTTTAAATTCGTGGAAAATAGTCATCTTGTATCTAACTTTGACTGAATCATATACAGTGACTCAAAAAATTGAGAGTACACCTTACGTTTACTTGATAAATGCGACTTTCAATATAAATAACACATTACCGGGAAGTGCAAACTTGTTTTTATTTTTATACATAACAAATGGTTTAATTTAGAGTAAAAATAAAGAAAAACGAAGGAAAAACTTCTAAATTGAAAATTTTCAGAAGCATTTTAAATAAACATACGCAGAATTTTGCCTCAAAAAATTGAGAATACACCAATAAAATTTTTGCAATATCACGCATAGAAACAAAGTGTCACTATTAAATGGCATGTCTTTTGGCTCTTATAATGGTCTCAAAATGTCATGGTACCTATTCGACCCATTTTTGGTGGTGTCTGAAGATATTTTCCCCCATTCTTCTTGCACCACTTGTTTTAAATGGGTTTTGTTTCTAATTTTGTATTTTTGAATCATTTTTTCGAGTATGGCCTACGAATATTCTATGGCATTGATGTCAGGGTACTGTGGTGGTGTGTGTAACTGTTGTTTACAATGAAAAAGACATCATATTTTGACGTTACGTGCATTCTGTTTGGGGTCGTTGCCCTGCTGGAAAATGGAATTTCCATCTAAACCCAAATTTTTAACACTTTCTTTTAGATTACTGCTACCATATGGTTCATCCAACTTGTTGCAGAAACTTTTCAAATCATAGTCAGAAGTGTAAGTGCTGAAACTGTGCTAAATGCCATTAGACAAGCTGGATATAAAAGTAGCATTGTTAGAGAGAAACCGTTCATCAACCTGCAAATTCAGAAAAAGGCATTGGAAGTTTGCAAAAACTCATCAATTGAAGACCAATAACCTTTAGAAGAAATCTATATATAGTAATGAAAGAAACCTCAACATTTTTGGCAGCGACAACCATCTTACTGTATGGAGAAAGCCTAATACTGCTTTGTATCCAAAACATTTACGTCCTACAGTTAAACATGATGGTGACACCGTGATGATTTGAGGTTACATGGCTTCATTCGGGGTAGGAAATTTAATTTTTATAGATGGCATTATAAATGATACGGTTTACTTGGATATACTTCGCAGCAATCTAAAGAAAAGTGCCAAAAATTTGGGTTTAGATTGAAATTTCATTTTCCAGTAAGACAACGACCCCAAACAGAATACACGTAATTTCAAAATATGGTGTCTTTTTCATCGTAAATAGCAGTTACACACACCACCACAGTACCCCGACATCAATGCCATTGAATATTCGTAGGCCATATTCGAAAAAGTGGTTCAAAAACACAAAATTAGAAACAAAACCCATTTAAAACAAGTGGTACAAGAATAATGGGGTAAAATATCATCAAATACCACCAAAAATGGGTCAAATCGGTACCATGACGTTTAGAGGCCATTATAAGAGCCAAAAGACATGCAAGATAATAGTGACACTTTATTTCTATGCGTGATATTGTAAAAATTTCATTGGTGTATTCTCAATTTTTTGAGGCAAAATTCTGCGTAGGTTTATTTAAAACGCTTCTGAAAATTTTCAATTTAGAAATTTTTCGTTGATTTTTCTTTATTTTTACTCTAAGTTAAATAATTTTTTATCTGTAAAAATAAAAACATGTTTGCACTTCCCGGTAATGTGTTATTTATATTGAAAGTCGGATTTATGAAGTAAAAGTAACCTGTACTCTCAATTTTTTGAGCCACTGTATAATATAATATACCCTATTGTTTAATAGTGCAAGTTACGGAATTGAAAATCTGTTAGGATTATCTTTCCTTCAAAATATATTAAATCAAACTTCTATTTACAGTTTTTAACCACTTTATAAGTAATTAAATTTACAAACATATACATTTTTTTATTAGTTCAAAATGGATGAAACTTAATTTTATACTTTTATGATAGTTTAATTAGGAATTTGTAATATTTTTGCTGAATTACAAAATTTTTTGTTTCCCATTTAAAAATTCATTCATTGAATTTATCAACTGTTTATAAATTTCAAGAAATTTAGAATATTCTTTATTTTCCTTTACCATATGTGTCAATTACTCTGGTAAATTTTTAATAAAAGCTTATTTCTGAATTGCTTTTTAAAGAAATTTCTTATCATTAGTCATTAATTTCTTACTAGATGCTTTATTTTATGCAACAGATACTTATTCAAGGTTACTATGCTTAACTGCGAAATAATCTGTTTAAAATGGCAGATTACGTCACGACATTATGAATTATTTATAGCCAAATAAAGGATTACAAAAAGTAAATGAAGCAATAAATTTTGGTTATCGTTGTAGAGTATATGAATAGGTTTTAAAAACGTGTTGTGAATTAATACGGAATCCTCACTCTGAAACTAGGCTTGAATATTTGAAATCAAATATTTGCATACACGGATTGTGTACTAATTAAACAAAATTAAAGAAAGCATAAAATATTTTTTTTTTAAAAATTCTACTTCAACTTTGGAAAATAAATTATTTTAGTTGATTTGTTAATTTAATAAAAATATTTAAAGAAGAATTTAAAGCGAAATAAAAAATAAAAATTAAAAATTAAATCTTTCTTTCGTGCATATGAATGATTCTGATTGGTTTATTTTAATTGTTTTTACATCATCTATTAGAAATCGTTTGGCTTTGATATCTATTTCGCCATTTTCTTTGTCCTGTTTTAGTTTGCTGCTGTTTTTATGAATTTTTGAATATAATTCGTTGCATTTGTGAGCAGAACAAGAAAACATGGAAAATGAGCAAGATTAATTTTTTGACGTATTATGCTACTTTGTGGCGGCTTGAATTTATATTGTCTCATTTGTAAGATATAATCAAAAAATGCTTTACAATTTCTGAAATTTTTTTAACAATCTAATTTTCCATGTTTCGATAAAATGAAATTCTAAAAGATTTCCTTTAGCATTTAAGGCTTGGTGATAAGGACGAAGCTCGAAGTTTCTAGGTTCGAATCTTTATTTCATCGATGAGTCTGAATTCTTCCAATCACAAATTCTCAGGATAATCTATGGGATTAGAATTTGTGCAAGTCTTGGAGAAATTATTTTATATTCTTTAGTCCGTTTTAAAAACGTGGTGCATAAGTGTTTTTAATTGAAATATTTTTTTCTGTTTTTTAGTCTGGTGAGTGTGAAATTGTGCATTCGATTTTAAACTAACTTCTTGATGACAAAATTTGTCATGAAAAGACAAAAAAGCGAATTCATACATCATCATGAAGTTCTCTATTATATTTGAAGCTATAAGATTCTAAGTCACCGCAAAGTTAGTTTAAAATAGATTGCAGAATTCTTATCGAACAGACAGACAACAAAGCGAGTTAATAAAAACGTGTTGAAATTAAATTCCTGAGTAAAAACCTGTAGAACTGCACAAACTGTCAAGAATAAAAATTTAATACATCAAAATTGAATTTTGCACGAAGAAACAGTTACTGAAATGTTGTTAAAAATTCAAAAGTGACGTATGAAATTTTCTTTCATCTGATTAATTGTAATTCGAAACAGAATATTTGTATTCTTTTGATAAGATAGTAATATCGCTAACCGATCTTCTGAAGAAGCAATTCTCACAATTCCTTATCTCCTTCAACTCTTAGAAACATGAGTCAGTAAATTTTTTTTAACTAGTTACGAACTAGTTTCTAGTTTCTGAACTTTAATGCATAAAACAAAGATATTGGTAATAGTTCCTAACTAATTGGTTTGATCATAACTAAATAATTTTTTCCACGTATTATATTTTAGAAACCATTTTTTTATAATTTGAAAACTAATTTTAAATTTTTTAAAAGAATATTTGATCTTTACATTTTTAGTTCATGTTTAGGGAGAACTTTGTTCACAAACATTCAACTTAAGTGGATATTCTTTCTGGTATGTTTCACTTTGGTTGTATTAACATAATATTTATTGGCTTGTTTACTAATAGTAAATTGAGTCTTTTGTCCTACACAATATAAAATGCATGATCGAAATTATGAATTTTATCATGTCACTTTAGTCCATAAGATCATTGGACTAACAGGTACCTGTTTATTTCTTGGGTTGTTCGTATTCACAAAGAAATGATATATTAATTAAAATCCATATTGGAATTTTCATTCCGGAGCTTCAGAGGATATAAATGTGCAAAAATTTTACTGCATTTCACAAAAAAGACTATTTTTTTGAACTTTTATACTATTTTTATTATAATAAAAACTTTTCTTTAACTTTAATAATTTTGAAAAGTATGTTAAATATATTTTGAAACAATACTTTCTTTTAGTTTTTGGATTTGCACTCATTCCGAATCGACGATATTAATTTTTTTTTCGTATTCACGATTTCGCTGCTCTATAAACAGTAAATTTAAAAAAATGAAATTAAAATAGACGAATCAAATCTAAATTTCCAAGAGGCTCTGTTCCGGATTATACGTTTAAGTTTCCTCTAATTTTTTTTTCAGCTTCCATTGCCTTTTTTGTTTTTTGCTGAAAGGTGAAATCATTTTATACATCTGTAAAATGCCTTCCATATTAAATATATTGATCGTGCATATAAAGCAAACTTTAACCCAATTTAATATGTGAAAAAATTAGTTAGCGAATTAAGGAGTGTGCTTTTTATGATAGCAGGAGAGGAATTAGATAATCTTTGGATATTGGATCTCTAACCAACAAACTTTCTGATATTTCTTTTGAATCTCCATAAAAGAATTATTTATATTTTGAAGATTTTATGAGAAATAACTTTAACATAATTCCTTATGCTACAATAATATAAATTTTAAAATGCTTGTTATACTATTCTTCTGATCATTTTTTCTATTGCTACTAATGAAATTTAAAAAAAAAAAAACTATATAGTCTAATGAATTACTTTTCTTATAATTTTAAAAAAATTATATTGCTTTGTCACCTATAATACATTTTCTATCAAAAAATATTCTAATTTAGGGCATTTTTTTTACCTTCTAATAAAACAATGTTCTTCCATCCATTCATAATCTCAGACGGATGATGTTCCGCCTTCCTGTATGCATATATATTTATTCAGCTTTGGAATATTTCTCACGATCAAGCAACAGGTGTTGACACTCGTTTCAGGGAAGAAGCATTGATGCACAGTGATATACATATTTCTGTGTTTCAACCTTACCTTGTTGAACGAGCGAATTTCAGTATTAGCATTATATATCAATGCGTCGTTTTTTATATAAAAATGATAATAACGTGTAAAAGCGATACAATCTAGCATGTATTAAATGAACGAGCGGTAATGGAAAATCTGTAAACCGAATGCATTAGTAAAATGGCCTCCCTCGCAAAGGAATTTTTAAAAAAATTAAAATTATTTATTTAATGAAATAATTGAAAATGTGAAGTGTACAAAAACAAATGGCATAAAAATGAATTCGAAGATTTATCGAAATGAACACTCAACGAAACATTATATGTTTAGACTATAAATAGAACTGGATAAACCATTAATCAAAACTGAAAGTTGGGAAACTTTTTCTTGTCAATTTATAAAAAAGATGTCAAATAATTACATTATTTTTAAGAAGCATAATTTTGATTTGGTTTATCTTTTGTTTTTATTTAGTTGCGCTTGCAGTTTTTTTTTTCCAGCTTGTCGAATTTGACATTACACGATGTTTACTTTATACTTTATTTGGTTTTATAATCAATACCAGTCTATGCTTATAATCATAAATAATATTTTGTGGTCAGCTTTGAATAACTAAGGTGTGAATTCAATACTCAAGTTTTCTGAAATGGCGATTTAGTTTGGGTAATTTACTTTTTAAAGGCGAGGATCTTTCAGTAGTTATATTTGTGTCTAAAAATGAAATTATATACGAAATAAGTTATATTCTTAATGTACGTTTTCAAATTTAAAAAAAAATGTAAAATTTTGACTAGCTTTAGCACACATTAAAATCGTGTCAATTAAATATTCGATTCAGAAATTTTCAGAAAGTTGAAAACGTCATGTAAAAAATACAGCCATTTCAGTTCATATATTTTAAAATGACAATAATACGTAAACTAGTTTTGAAAGTTTATATTGGAATATTGCAAACTAAAATCTTATTTTTTCTCAATTCCTCATTGTTACAGATATTGAGATCAAATAAATATTATATAAATGTCAAGAACACAGGCTTGCGATTACAATACAACTGTCTTCAAAAACAGAACGAGGTGTATCAAGATTTTGCGTTATACTGCAATATCATTGTGTGTTTAGAAAAGTATTCCAGCCGGTGAATGTTTGACACTAAAATCATGCTCTTCATTTTTATTTTAACAAAAATATATTTCTCACAAAAGAAAGCCTACGTTTTAAATAATTTTGTTAATCCTAGAAAATTTTTACTCCTTTGTAAAAGAAACATCTATGAATTTATATAAAATACTCAAAATGCAAAAAAGTATAATTGAGAATTTATTTTTAAATGAGTTAGTAATAGTTTCATGTACTTTTTTTTCATATAAGTTTTAAAAAATAATTTTTCTCTACAGAATTGAAAAGAAAATTCACTTATAAGCCATAATATCTGACACAAATCGTTTCAGAAATCCGTATTTGTTGTAAAAATGTAGGAATTTTGTCCATTTTATTAAAATTACTCAATTTTAAACAAGATTTCAAATTCTTCATTATTAGAAATTAAAAGGGCCTGACAAAAGCAGGCGCAGGCATTTAGGGCCCCCCTCATTAGAGGGGGCCCCCAAATCGAATAGAAAGTTTATTTTATTCCTTCCTTAATGAACATTCTTCATTACTGAAGTAGTGAAGCAGAAGGGGGGGGGGGCGTTTCCCCGGGCCCCAATTAGGCTAAGTCGGGCCCTGGGAGTAGCCTCGACAAAACTTTCTCGCATATCTCTAATAAAGGTGCTATTCCAGAGAATGCCTTGCATGGCAATGGCGTACAACAATTACGAAATATTAACCGTTGACGTGAATTCAACATTTTTACTTGATCCATTGTGTCATCCGTAGTGAGATTTTTTTAGATCAATCTCTGGCATATGGTTAATAGTATCCAAAAATCGAATTAGTGTTTTAGATGCGTTTTTTTCCAATCGACTGAAACAAATTTCCCGTAAAGTTACACTTGTAGTATCAAAATTAATATATTTAAGTCATGCCTTTTTTGAGTTATTTTTACTTGTTTCTGAATACAGAACAGACGGCACGGGCCGCGATGGCCTGGTGGTAAGGTCTCGGCTTGTGAGCCGTAGGGCTTCAGATTCGAGACCCGATTCCACCGAAGAACCGTCGTGTAAGGGGGTCTGTTGCACTTTAAATCCGTCATGCCAAACGTCTTCCCGCTGGTGTGGTGTGGCGTGGAGAGGGGTGTGCCAGCTCAGGTGTCGTACTCGTCATCTGACCGCGGTGCAAAATTACTAGGGCTATTTAAAAATTAATAGCCCTAGTGTTGCTTTACAACGGGACGTTAATATAACTAAACTAAAAAAAACTAAAAGAACAGACGGCCAATCGCTTTTTGGTTTTGGCTCGAATTTTGACACGTCTTTACGCTATTGACGTCAAATATGTGCACCGAATTTTATTTATCTAGCTCTTTTCTTTTTATAGGTATCGTGTTAATTGATATTCGAACATCCGGACAGACAGATTTTCTCTGAATAGAGTTTGCTCAAAATTTAGTAGAAATCTACCAATTTGGTATAAAGACCATATACTAAATTTCATCTATTTAGCTGAAAGCGTTTCTGACTTATCTTTGTCACAGACAGACGGATATTTTCCAAAAAAATAAATAAATAAATAAATAAATAAAACAAATAAATAAATAAATAAAAACGTTTTTCGAACTTAGTGATCTGAAACTTGTAAATTGATCAAAATCTCGTGTTCGAATTTTTTGACGATTGTTATATTTTCGCTATAGTACTACGTATACGAGAAAGTAAAAAAAAAAAAAAAATGATTTTTACATGAAAGAAAAAAAAAACCCTGAAATATAAAATAAAACTAATGGGTCAAAACTTTTTTTGCTGTTAATAAGATTTTTATTGTTGGCATTTTCTCGTTTTAAATAAAATAAGTCTGTTTCCATTGAAAAGAACTATAAGAGTTTTCTATTTTGGTGTCCAAAATTCCACGAAGTTAAGCCAAATCTTAGCTAAAATGAAGTCCAGAATATTGTGAAAATATTCCTCGATCCTATTTATGTGTAAGAACTTTTACCTTGCTTCCAGATACACATAACTAGGAAGAAATTCCCTATTTGCAATAAAAAAATAACTGAAAATAATATGACATTTTAATTTGTTTTACTCAAATTTCTCTTTTAAACTATTTCTGCTTGCCTCAGTAAAGGAAATTGAATTGAAATACTCTCTATTTGTGCTCCCCATCTCAAGTAATGAATGAATTGTTGTTTGTAAGCAGAATCCATTGTTAAGAAAATCATGAGTTAATCGAAATTGTCTTTCTCCCATTCTGTTGAGTATTTAAACCAATGGACTTTGTCCGTTTGCATGTTGGTTATAGTAAATAAAAAAAAAATCCAGAGTTCGAAGAATATTATTTTTCTATTTACTTAAACTGCCATTCAATTGTAAACGAAAAAGTATTTCAAATGCGACGCCTTGTGAGAAAAACAAATTTTCCGGACAACACCCTGAAATGGAGGACTTGTTTTTTAAAGGACATAACCGCACGTAAAGATAGTTATGCTTCTTTAGAAACAGGTCATTTCTCTCGCCAGTTTTTATTTATATGGAAGTGGCATTGTTACTTTGGGTTTCATCTCGTAAATTTAGAGCTTGGATTATGAAAAGTTCTATTGTCTGAAGAAACTTTCAAAAAGTGTTGCGTAACCTTTTAAAAAAATCAGATGTTGTTGAATTGTATACTGAATTGACTATTTTACGATATGATCTTGGACAGACTTCACATGTTGTTTTCTTATTAATCTTTTTATGAAGTTCAGGATTCTTAAAATATTATTGATCTTGGATCTGAATCCATTAATGTTGATTGTAAATTTTAGTAGCTGCGGTGCTGTGTACAGAACAAAGACAATTTACTCCTCTTCAGATTGGTCAGATTTTTAATCATTTTTTATTTACTTTATTTTCTATTTTATTTGCTATGCAAATATACTATTTTTCAGAATAGGACTTACGATGTCGAAACAAATTGATCGTATACAAATATGAAAATAATGGGTCATTGAAGATTATCATTTACGGGGGTGGGCTGTATATCAGGACTTAAGGGAATGTGAAATACAAAAAATCATTCTAAATTCAAAAGGGTTGAGTTTAGATTCCGATTTACCACATCAATTTTTAGCTCAAATCACATTTCTGAAAATATTTTTGTAGAAAGATTATAGCAGGGACCTCACTATACTTTCCCTCCCAAGATATTTAGAATGGCCCGATGCATCAAGTGCATTTTGTGTGGCAAATTATAATGTGTGATTAAAGAATATGTATTAATGTGAAATTAAAGAGGCGTATTTATCTGCCAATCCGTCTTTTTTGACAAAAATAAACGAAAAATGCATTGGTTTATCTTTGTTAGAAGAAATTTGGTATCTGGTCTTTACAACAAATGATAGGTGGAAGAAATTTGGTATATCGTCTTTACAACAAATGATATGTGGAAGAAATTTGGTATCTGGTCTTTACAGCAAATGATAGGTGGAAGAAATTTGATATCTGGTCTTTACAACAAATTGTAGATTTCTGTCACATTTTGGAAAAATCTGCTTAGAAGACGTCTGTCTGTTCGGATGCTCGGATATAAATTAAAAAGGTTACTACAAAATAAAGAGAACTGAGTAGATAAAATTTGGAACACAGATACATCCGTAATATAAATTTTGAGCAAAATCCACCAAAGAGTTGACCGTTTGTTGTTCTTTACTTTCATAGGCATGCAAACGTAACAATGTATACGTAAGAATAGTTTCATAAGCATAACATAAAAGTGTAATAAATTAAATGTATCAAATTTTGTATGTCATTTTGTGGCTACAATTGTAACTAAGAGCCAGATTTTTGTTTCGGTCATTTTCGGAGAAACCCAAAATCGATTTTCATATATTTTTAACAGCATGTCAGGGATTAATCGCCAAAAAAACTCGCCAAGGATGACACGATATATTCAATGAAAATGCTGTGGACTCGTTTCAAGGGTTAATATTTCGCAATTATTGTATATCAATGCCATGTAAGACATTCTCTGAGATAACATCCTTATTAGAGAGACATTTTGGGGAGATTACTTCCGCTGGTTTAAAGAAAGTGTTAATCGAAGCCAGGATGAACCGAATATTAAGGTGAATTATAGAGCTCGAAAAAATAAACTGCGTGAAGAACTTATTTACGGCTTCGTGTTAGCCCTCCAGCTGCATATTTTGCTAGTTATACAAATTAACCAGTGAGTAGGCACGCCCAAACATTCTCGTTATTCTTTAATAAATGTGTATTATTAAATGTATACTTTTGGTGAAAAATACTAAAAAACTAATGGCGATTAATTGATGAGATACAATTATCACACAAGAGTAGAACACCTAAGGTGTATTTTGGGCGCCTGTTTTGGCCGAGCGATTTATTGAGAATTTGTGTTATAGCTACAATTGTAATCGCAATCACATCAGGTTTCATACATTTAAATCATTGCGATTTGAGTTACTGCATTTTTATGTTTTTGGCAGTAAATGAACAACCCCTTGATAGATTTGATTCGAAATTTGATGTGTATATATACTTTAAATGTTAAATATGTGTAGCAAATTTTATCCATCTAGCTCTCTTCATATTGTAGTAAATGAGAAAACATATTCGGAGCAGGACTGTCAGATTTCATTCCAGTGGATTCCATACAAAATTTGATAGAAATCTACATATGTGGTGTAAGAGCTATATACCAAATTTCAACCATCTAGCTCAAAGCATTTTTGACTTATCATTTCCACCGATGTATAGACATAATTCCTAAAAATGTGTTTCTCGGATTCAGAAGTTTTTGAAACGTGTAGATTCATCAAAATTTAAACTTCGAAGTTTTCGATGATTACACCATTTGCTCGTTGTACGAGAAATCGTACAACATTGTATCGTTGTACGAGTTTCTGCGCCATATTCAGTAATTTTTACAATTTAATATATTTACTATTATTATATTAAATTACTGTATACTAATGTAGTGTTTCATAGATACAATTTTTTTTAGACAATTTATAAACTTTATACTTGTTTAGAAATTTAAAAAATCTGCAATTTGGAGGAAAAATATGTTTTGGAAGCATTATAGAAGATGGTTTAAGAGTCATCCTAGTCAGTTATAAAATTAATGAGTACGTCTTCGACAAATCATATTTTGAAACTGGAATTTAATTTGGATTAGTATTCGATAGCTGGATACTTTAAGAAATAACATAAATTATTGAAATCTTTTGTTTTAATAAGATAATAGCAATCAGGTGTTTCATACGTTACAGGTTTTCTAAAAACATGGAGGTGGTTTCCTATTACTCAGCATATTTCAGTTGCTTTTTCAACTAATCTGCAATTGTTGTTTTATTTTTACCGTTAAACCGCAGAACTGTTAGGGTGAAAGTTGTTAAGACAGCTTTGTAGCGAGATGCTATTTTTAGCTGTGGTTTTGCGAATTACGGTCAGGTGATAACATCTGATGATAAACAGCAGTTACACGATAATACAGAAAGACTAGTTTGTGTGTTCAGTGGATAATGTGATGACTTATCATCTGAAACGCATTCTAATGTATGCTCACATTTTGCAGATCATTGTATAATTATGGAATTTTATTTATTTTGTTTAGGTATAGTTTTTATAATTTATTTTTGAAATAGTGATTTAAATAACATTGCAGTTATGGATGCAATTTCTGATGTGTTAGTTTTTACCTTTCTGTTTTCGGAAAATACGTTTTTTTTTTCTCAAATTAAAAATTCGCAATAAAAAAAGACTTTGGTCCTTAAATGCATAATATGTATCATATTTATTGTGCATAATGTGCTCAGTTAATATGTTTCATAAGATATACACATAATATTAGGGTTATATTATTGGAAAAGGGGTCCCGCATTTTAGTTTTTAACAATGTGCCGAAATGTAGTTTCACATTCCTGTCTGATAAATAATATGACAATAAATAACTGCATGAATGGTTACAATCGTATACTTTGTTTAATGATTTCTGATAATGATAATGATTATTCAATAAAAAGTGCTAAGATGATTTTGAATGTTCATTCATAATTGAATTCCAAATGGAGTTGTCCTATGAATGTTTTGATTCAATTGCATTTTGTTCATTTCTTTTTATCCCAAGCTGCGCACGCATTACTTTAAATCCAACTAATTACTAAAATGACATTCAGAATGCATATTTAGTATCACGAATTTTTACAATAAAGAAAAGAAAGGCTGTAGTATTAAAAAAATCGAACTATATTTGCCATAGAACCAAGAGTTGCAATGGAGAAAAAAAACCTCCAACTGTTGCGTTGAAACACGATTAGAGAGAAAAAGACAATGACGTAACAGATGGATGTCACAATTTTATTCATGCTGAATACTTAGAATGACTTTCATAACAATCGGAAGAATTAAAAAAATGACACTTTTCTATAGCATAAGTGGGCTTATATAGATATTTTTTTTTTACAATTATTACAGCTTAAACATATTGTAATCTACTGCTGAATATTGTAATCTACTGAAATTTTTATTGAATTATTATTTAATATATTACATGTAACTGACGAAAAATATTTTGTAACATACACAAAATTTCAATGCTGAACTATTCTGTTTTCTATCCTTATATAATAAGCCTGTTGAGATTCAGAAACGAAATTATTTTATTTGGTGAATCTTAATCACTTTCTATTCAAATTAAACTACAAATTTTGGGTGATGAAAGAAAATTAGAATAGCACAAAGTGCAATGAACAGAATTTTAAAAGTATCAAAAAATAATGAATTACAAATCAAAATTTAGAAAAAGTACTTTGCAGCGAAAAGTGTTAAGAAAAATGGTAGAACAAACAATTTATTGAAATTTTTAGAAACCATTAATCTTGGCAAATGCATTCGCCCAAGAGTTTAGTATTCGATAAAAAAAAAAATAAATAAAAAAAAGATATGCCTTATTCACATCTTTTCCCAGATTTTTAAAAATATATACCATTAAATGAATTAATTTTCCTAGGAACTATTTTCTGGTTTAGCCATTCTAAGCATTTGAAGGTACAAATAACGGAAGTGAAAATATTGAACTAAACTTTAATAAGAATAAAAAATTTTGTAGTTTAAGAAATTATTTTTTAAATTTATTTTCCAATCTTATTGATGTATTAGTTTTCTTTATTAATGAGTAATCAAGTATTTTAATCGTAATATTCTGTTTTATGTTATTTTCATGAGTTTTTGTAGTCGTTAATTTCCTTTAATACTTACAATGAAATTTAGAGCTGGCTCTCTTTGTAGCCAAAAGACATTTCGCTTCACATGACTCAAGTCGATTGTGGACTTCGTGGGGCCTGAGTGGCATTTTCTCGCTGTAGCTGGAAGTGCTCTAAATTTAGACCTACTTAGTTATTTATATCATTAAAGGTGGATTAGGTTCGACGTTCATGTTTCTGTCTGAACAATCTTCTATTATTCATACGGCTGACACGCCCCTTGTCGATCAGTTTTTGCCTAATAAATAAATATTGCTGCAGACATAATAAAATCTTGACATAATCTTTTAATTTACTATGTTTTCGCCTTAAGAGTTGTCGAACTGATAAAAAATATTAATAAACAATGTTTAATGTCGAAATATATTAATTCATCCAAGAGCCATGCTTGTTCTTATAAGATAGCTTAAATCTTTAATAGCGATAATGAATGATCATCACATACCACTTACAAAATGAATGAAGTGGAATTGTGACAAGCCAAAGAGTTTCTATGTTTGGCAAATTATTTTATATTCCAAGTGATAATGTGAATGTTTTCAGTATTGGACGTACCAATACTACACTAATCTGCGATAATGAATGATAGATAGTAATAAATTATAGTGATAATGAATGAATAATAAATTGTTTTATATTCCAAGTGATAATGTGAATGTTTTCAGCATTGGACGTACCAATACTACGCTGATGCTCTGCGATAATGAATGATCATCACATACCACTTACAAAATGCATGAAATAGAATTATGACATCTAAAGAGTTTCTATGTTTGGCAAATTATTTTATATTCCAAATGATAAGGTGAATGTTTTCAGTATTGGACGTACCAATACTACGCTGCTGTTCTGAAACAATCATTTGTGTGGTCGTGGTATATTTAGTGTTATGAATTTTCAAAAGATAAAATCATCGGAAGTGTCTCCCCGAAACTTTCTCGCCTACTCTAATAAAGATATTATCCTAGAGAACACCTTGCATAGCATAGGTGTATTATAGTTACATTAATATTAACATTTGGCATGAATTTAGCATTTTTACTGAATCTATCGTGTCTTCCTTGGCGATTTTTTTGGCGATTAATTTTTGGCATGTGGTTAATAGAATCCGAAAATCGAATGTATGTTTTAAGCTCTTTTTTTCTCCCAATCGATTGAAATAAAAATTTGACACAGAATTACTAATGTAGTCACAAATTCCCATACCGATTTAATATATTTAAATGATTGCGGCATTGAATTATTGTGTTTATTTGTTTCTTAAAGTACAGACTAACAGAGGGGCATTCCGTTTCCGGATTTGGTTTAAAATTCGATCGGACAGATTATCGATGTTAATCCTGTGTATCGAATTTTATCTAGCTAGCTCTCTTCATTTTGTGCTTATCATGTTGTCTGATATTCCAACAGTTGAACAGGCGGACATCGTCTGAACAGATTTGTCAAAACTTGATAGAAATCAGCACATTTGGTGTGAAGACCGTATACCAGATTTCATCCATCTAGTTCAAAGCGTTTTGAGTTATCTTTGTCACAGAAAAATTGATAGGCGGACATTTCCCAAAAATGTGTTTATCGGACTCAGGGAATGGCGATTTGTTAAAATCTCGAGTTCGAATTTTTTGACGAATAGTATTGTAACATTCCCCGTTTCCCGGTAGTGATAAGACATTTACAGCCAGCTGTGTCGTCGCTGTTACTTACTAAACTCCTCGAGATGGCCAGATGGTGGATCTTTTCACCTGGGTGGTCTCGCATCTGTTCATTAGCTACTACAGTGAAAGACCACATGTGGAATTCCTCGTCCAAGAGGTATTGATAGTACCTTCAAAGAGAAAGGAGTGTTCAAACCTCTGGATGCTAGATGCTTCTCTTTGTGAAAGGACCTTCCCACGACCCACTGGCGCCGCTGAGAGAACGTATTGCTGAACCCCGATTGGCCGAAAGAGAGCTCAGATGACCTATGTAAATGAAGAGATGGAGATTGTTGCCGAAATAAAGTGCGGAGATTTTTTTTTAGAGAGGAGAAACGAATTGCAGGCGGACTGTTGAACTACGCCCACCAGTTCGAAGTCCGAGAACCAACTGAGTTTCAAGAAAGCCTTCGACTTTGACTGTTGTATCTCCTACTACAGGTGTAAATAATTATTTATTTAACCAAGATTAGAACAAGTTGTTCTTTGTATATATAGGGCTGTAAAATAAAGAATTGTCTGGAAATTATGCTTCGTTATTTGATCAGTCTAGATCAAGACATTACAGTATACTTTCTCTATATTGCGCATATGAGAAAGTAAAAATCAATAAGTTTTCAGTGGGTTAAGAATACTCAACTGATACATCTAAACGTTAAGATCTGCTGAATCATTTTACTAATTAAAGAAAATAATTCATTATACATTCAACTATCTTTGTAGTATATAAAGAAGTCAATGTACTTTAACAATGAATGCATTATCGCGTCTATGCAATTTTTTTTTTCGATATTGTTGTAGAATGATTGTCTGTCACTCATAATTTTACTCCAATTAGGGAGAATGATGCAGTGCACTTTAAAAAAAATGAGTGGTTGCATTTTCCAGAGGTGAAGGAAAAAAAAAAAAAAAAGGTTGTCAACTTTGTAAGAAGTTTTAAGAAACTTCGTCATTTGCGTCATTACCTGAGTTTGAGCCAAAAATGTTGATTGTCGCTAAGGGGTTTATGCTTCATCTCCGAGTTTAATTTCTTGAGTTCGTTGCCAGCATATCCGCTTCAATGATACAGCTGATCGTTGTCAAAAGAAAGTTGACAAATCTTTCGCAACGTAGCATGGCATCTGCTCTTCTTTTATGACGTTTCTCTATATATTTGTTTAGATAAGTATTTTCTCGAGAGTGCTTTTATTTTCGTTTATTTGGTTTTTCAGGAGAAGAACATGCGCTCTAAACTCCTGCTGTATTTGCGAAAGACAGATTGGCTATGAACTTAACCGCATGACATCACGTTTTTAATGGTTTACGAATGAGTCAATCCGTTTGATTTGTCATTATATTTTCAGATATTGTTATTGAATTTTGGAAAAAGGAAAACCGTTACATTTTTCAAAAAATAAAAACTTTTGAAATTTATAACTATTCAAAGTGTAAATGGCAAAAAAAAAAAAAAAAAAAAAAAACGATACATCTGTACATACTCAAGAGAAATCTGCAACTTGTGGCTTCTCTTTGTTTGCTTGAACGATGTGTAAAAGTTAATTTTTTTAAAATCATTTCTTTCCTCTCTTTCTTCATTTCTGAAATCATTGATTACCACACTACTCAACAACTGACAAGGTCAAATTTTTCGAAGAATTTATAGAATTTCGAAGAATTTGAATTAAACATTCGAAGCAATGTTGATAGAATTATATTATCTTGAAGTTTGGGGGGGGGGATTTTTTTAAATTATTATTGTTCTCTCGCACATGGTCAAAACTCAGAAAATGCAATAATCCTTCTGCTGACGACACACGCACGCACACGCATACATGTACGCGCACACGCACACACAGAGAGTGGGGGCGAGGGGGGAGAGAGATTCATTGAAAATAAATTTACACCTAATATCCGGAGCGAAATGCAGCGTTAAACTTGAGTGGTTTAATTAGTGAGCACTTGGCACACTTTCGAAGCTTCCCTGTGTCACTGAGGGCAAGCTGGAGTTTTACTCTCCCAAAACAGGTTTTTGACTGCAGAAGGAAGCTTCCAAACATGTCAAAAAATATTCCACAAAATTTTCGCTCCTTAGATATTGACTAATCATTTTCCACTTAAGTGACGTTAATACTGGCACACAAAGGCAAAGATAACATTTTTTTCTCTTAATTTAGATCCACAATAGACGCCAACAATAGGTATAGTCTACAAATTTTCAAAGATCTTTTGGGTTTGGATGTGAAAAGATATTGCGCAACTACATTTTACGTAATGAAAGTTTAAATTTTATCTGAAATACATTTTTATGTGGTAAAATTTGCAATATTCATTTTTGTTACCTCGTATAGTTAACAATATACCAAGTTTCGGTTATGTTCTCCTTTTTACACATTTTTTTAAATTTAAGATTTGAAATAATCCATTTAACAAATAAAGAGAAATATTTTTTAAATAAAAATTCTAGTTGCATAAATTCTTAACTTATTATAGACACAAAAAGGATTTTAAATGTGCAAAATATTGGTTATTCAACCAATAAAAAAAATACGGCACGTCAAAAGTATTCTAATAGCTTAAATGCTTCCATTGTGGAAGCATTTAAGGGAAAAAAAAATATTTTTTAAAAATTGAAAGATAAAGTTTGCAATTCGTAAAATATAATTCAACCATTCATCAAAGAAATGAACTTCAACAAACAATGCTAAATATTAAATTACTGTATATTTTAAATTCAGTTTTTTCTGAAGTAAGTACGATGTAGCAATTTATCAAACTGACGAATTAAGCTTTATAAGGATTTTCGCAATGCAAGTTCTGGATGCCCCATTTTCCCCTTTCGACATATTGAACGAAACTTTTCAGTAAGAGCAATTTCTGGAGAGTTGTTTTTAATATATTGCATACTAGCCGCCTTTGGCGACCAGCCGGTTCGCCAATCTTAATATTCGTTAAAATTTTAATAATTAAATATTTTATGCAATTCCTACTTTAATAGCTTCTTCATCAAAATATTTTAAAACTTCAAATTTTGATATATTAATTCACTCATAATATTATAAACGCCTTCAGTCATAACGTAATATGTATCTCTCTAATTTTCTGTTAGTTCCCGTAGAATTTATACTATAAATTAAAGTGGAAAGGATTAATCTGCAATTAATATAATAATATTTTTTTACTGAAACAAAGTATTTTTTTGTAATATGATTACTGAAAACAGTCACTGAGCGTTTGAACTTTATGGGCACTAAAGAATATCTTCCCTAATTTATGTAATATTTCAAGAATTTGTCAACAAAATATTCTCAGATTCATCATGACCAGAACGATTACTTAACAATGTTTAATTTTAAATGCATCAAACACTAAGAAAATAAAACGAATCATTTAAAATAATCGGTTGAAAACTGGTTAAAAAAACTAATTAAAAAACGATGTACTTAAAACTATAAGCGTATACAAAAAATATATAACTAACATAAATACAATTTAATTACAAAAACATACAACTAACCTAAAAATAATTTAAATCATCCTTTGATAATGGTTGTCATGTCAACAATCAGAACACAATGCGCATGCGTGAATTTTCAACGCCAGTTACGGAACGCAAATGGGTGAGTTTTTCTACACCAGTTGGGGTAACGCTATGCAGATTAGAAATTTTTAATTTCCTTCATTCTGTTTTATTTTAATTCAAAAGTACTTAAGAATGAATCTGAAAGATCGATTCATTAGCAATGTTTAATTTTAAATGCATCAAACATTAAGAAAATAAATAGGATCGTTTCAAATAATCAGCCGAAAAATCTTAAGCCTATCCTCATGACTGTTGGAAAAAAAAATGAAGCCGTACTCATTTGGCGGTGGGGAAAATGAAAAGATTTTTTTTGGCGGGAAAGTTAGAATTTTAATTATTAATTAAAAATTCAAAAAAAGAGCTATCCTATCTTTTAAGTTAGATCAAACTGCCCACGGTGTGCAAATTTGATTAAAATCGGTTAAGTAGTTTAGGAGTCCATCGCGGACAAACAACGTGACACGTAATTTATATATATTAAGATAAAACAATCCAAAATGTAAATTCTGAAGTACACAAAATTGCAAAAACCTGACATTTTAATCTAAGTTTAATTATAAAGCAATATTTAAATATAATAAAATAACATAATTACGTTTTGAAAGTTTTATATTATGAATACTGTTGGAATGGCTTTCCAAAATTTGAAAGATACTTGATTTTAATTTGAATAAATTCGAATATACGCCTTTTTGTAATTTAAACAGAAGGACCAACTTTGGAAATACAGCAAATAGATGTTGAAACCTCTACTCTTAATAATGTGTACTTTAGAGATAGTTACTCATTAATAATGCCGCACTTCATACAACTATTTTACCTCTTTAATAATATGGTCCTATATACAATTGTTTAAAAACAAATATGATATAAAGAGATTTCTTATAATTAAAATGCATTGATGAAAGGCCTTTTTGAAAACAAAAATTATATCATTGCTTCATAAAAATTATCAGTTTTCTTTAAACCGAGCATTAGCTGCAAATGAAACATTTTTTTTTCTTTGCCTAAGAATGTGTCACATTCTTTTCTGTCATTTACTTCATAAAATTGAAAAATCATATCTTAATCTGCATTTCGATTAAATTTTAGAACCTTGTTTTGCGTTGAGCAAACAGTTTAATGACGACAATAAAAAAAAATCAAGTCTCTGTGAATACATTTTATAAAGTTTTTTTTTTACTTAAGTAAGAAAGTTGAATTACTGATTACATTAAATCGTTTTTGTATGAAATGAAATTTGTTTCGATTCAAAACTCTAGACACGATACTATAAATAGCTGTTTACTTAAAGTTTCTGAATGGAAGACCTGATTTCAAACGCAGCTACAGAATATAACAAGTCAACTCCATTAGTGGAAATGAAAGACTTGCAAACGAACGTTACAAAAATGAAAGATCCCCTAAAAAGCAATGAAGAATTACTATAATGAGTTTTTCTTTTGGGTTTATCAGAGTGAAAACTGGCATCTCTGTCTCTTTCACTCATGGACATATCACTGAAAAGTTGTCCTTTTTGATGACTCGAGGAAATTTAGCTAGTGTGCTAGATCTTTTAGACACATTCGAGTGTGTCGGTACTTATCCTTTTCCTATTTGTTCGAAAATTTTTAGCACCGTTATATACTTCAGTGAAATACTTAAGACCACGTATATATGTGTTTCTTTGCCACACAATTTAAGCTCTTCCATGTAAAATGGTTTATTTATGCTTTTTCAGTTGAAGTGTATCTGTATCGGATATTTTCTACCAGATAATGTATGCTAAGATAATAAATTATCTCTAGCCTCATGCATTGCTATTAAAACTAACAATTTAAATAACCACAACATTATATGATTAATTATCAGATTATATTCTATATTTGAATTAATATTCGGATTTCTTTATTCTCGATTTAGAGTGATCGTTGCCAACAAGGTATGAATCTTTCATTTAAACATTTTTGATCATTTTCTTATTTTTAAGATCATACAAAAGGATTTTATTTTTTTATATCAAACTCGATGTAGATTTTTTTCATTTTTCACTAAGAACCCATATAAAAGGTTATGTACTCGGGTATAAATATTAAGCTCAAAAATTCTTGATCTTTTGAAAAATTTTCCAATTGTAAATGAATCATGCTATTTCACACAGATCAAACTACTACTTTCTTATAACTAGTTAGAATCAGTTTCATCCAATCCAAATAATTACAATACAATAATAAGTAACAATATTTGCGCATAGCTTGTAATAAAGGCATCCAAAACTTCGTCATGGGGAAGGCCAAGTTATGAATATTCTGTTACAACAAGGTTTTCAGGTCAAATTCTCTTTCAAAAGATCACATTCCGATCCATCTACAGTCAGCTTAATCCCCTGATCTTAGCCCATATGAATTTTTCCTTAGATCAAGAATTTGTTTTAAAGGGCAACTCATTTCAAATTTAGGAGAAATGGTGCGAGATTGGCACTGAAAAATCCGACTCGACATTTTTTTTGGATTTTTTTTAATTATGAATGATTGCGAAAATACATAATTGGAATTTGAAATACCAATTGGCAGCAATAACAAACAGATCTTAATTTATATTTATCCCTCCATAATAAAACAAATTCCGGAAAAGTTTTGATCTTAGTAATATATCAAATTATCTGAAACAGAAAATTTTTTTACACGGAAGCGGATCACATCGCAAAATACAAGTTTGAGCAGAACTAATCTCAACTATCTCCAAATAAATAAGAATTTGATACATTTCTTTAAAAGTGAAGTGTATTATTTGAGTTCATATTCGTTTTTGTGTTTGATTTGGCTTTTCTTATTTGACCAGTCTCGATTTCGTAATTTTCAGACATCTAATTTCCCTTATTCTATTTGATTCCGGATTTTCAATAGTTGATTTACCTGAATAACACACTAATCTTGTAACTCTGATTAAACTTAAGCGTGAATCAAGAATTTACTTTATGGGAAACTTAATTGACGCCAATTGTCTGTTTCAAATCTCTCTAAGATTTAAGGGTAGACTTAAGTCAAGAAAAGAATTAAAAGAATTTCGAAGCTTGCTTGAAGTGTTGTATGAAGCATTTTATGATGAAGTAGGCCACTTAAATTTTGAATTATGTGCAGTATATGAGCTTTTCGCGCCTGAAAAGAACAGCTGTCTCGCAGTAAGAGCATTTATGAATATTTAGGCCGCAGTGGCCTGGTGGTAAGGTGGTAAGACTTGTGAGCGGTAGAGCTTCAGGTTCGAGACCCGATTCCATCGAAGAACCGTCGTGTAAGGGGGTCTGTTGCACGTTAAATCCGTCAGACCAAACGTCCTCCCGCTGGTGTGGTGTGGTGCGGTGTGGAGAGGGGGATATTAGCTCAGGTGTCGTCCTCGTTGTCTGACCGCGGTTCAAAATTACGAGGTCCGTCCTAAAATAACCATAGTGTTGCTTCACAACTGGACGTTGATATAACTAAACTAAAAAGCTAAATGTAAGAATATTTCACCTCTAAGCGCATTTTTGTAAAAAGATTGTTTCGTGGGAAAATATATCTTCATGATATCTGAATAACGTTTAATAGTTTTTGTTTTTCAGTATAGTGTACACTAGTACAATACGTTATATTTTATTTAATATCTATAACCAGTGGAAGGGTCGTTTCCAAAAACTTTCTCCCATAATTTCTAATAAAGGTGCTACTCCCCCCCCCCCCGTCCCGTATAAAATTGTGGGCTTGGATAAACCCGCGAATGTCTTGAATAGTATTAGCGAATAACAGTTACGAAATATTGATCTTTGACATGAAATTAGTGCTTTCACCGATTCTATCGTGTGTTCTTTCACCTGGCATTTAGCAACATGTACTGGAAAATCGAATTTATGTCTTGGATGCATTTTTCAAGCCGATTGTTACCAAAGTTTGACACAAAACTGCAACTATAGTCACGAAATCGTGTAACAAATTTCATATATTAAAGTCATTGCATTTTGGATTATCGTGTTTGCATGCTTGTAAAAGCATAGACCGAACAACGGTCAACCCCTTCATGTATTTCGCTCCAAAAATCGATAGTTATCTATCTACATGTTAGTAGCTAATTCTGTGTACTAAATTCTAGCTCTCTTTGATTTGTAGTTTTTTTTACAATACAGATAACTACAAATCAAAGAGGATCTGGATAGACACATTTTATTTATATAACTTTAAAATTTGATAAAAATTTACATATTTGATGTAAAGACTATGTACCAAATTTCATGAGTATAATTCAAAACAACTTTGAGTTATAGTATTTCCTGACAAGCGGATATAATGCTAGAAAATGTATTTTTCGAACTCGGATAGGTCTGAAACGTGTTTTCAAAATCTCGAGATCGATTTCTTGTTGTTATTGTTTACAGTACTTTATATTTTACTTTGCTTAATGTTTTGTAACCTCCATTTCTCTCCTTCCGGATTAATTTTAATTTCTTGGAATTGTTGGCAAAGTTCAATCAGCAAAGGAATGTCAAATTATTAATTACTATAAGTCCTGTATTTTAGATAATGGTTTCTCTCTAGACTAAGTAATTGACAACAAGTAATGGCTTAATGAATCATATTTGATTGAAAATTTCGATAAAAAAGATGCCTAAATTCATGATGTTTTTTATTGGATTTTTAATTTTATGAAAACATTTCAGAATTTATTTCGTTTCAAAATACTAGATATTCATAATATTGGAAGAAATAAATGACTTAATTTGTTTTAAAAATAAATACCGCTGTTTCCCATTTGCAGTTCTTATTTTTCTGTTTTTATTTTTTGTAAAGAAACAAAATTTTTATAGGATTGTAAATGGCAATTTATTCATCAAAACAGTTTTTCTTTTTACTCGTATATAGCTTTTCCAGAATAAGAAATAAGGGTTTAAAAATGTGTTTCATAAAAATTTCTAATTTAACAAATTTCATTTTCTGAAAACTTCGAAGAAAATGTATTGATAATGATGGCATGGGAAATTAGGAGAGAGAGATGCTGGAAAATTGTTGCTCCCTCATCTATTCTTGGTTCAAAATTATGAAATAAAATGGTCTGCCTTTAATTTCGAAATGGAACATTGATTTAATCTCTACTGGAAGGAAAATTCAAGAATTACATGTTAAAAAAAGATAAAACTGTCAACTCATTTTTTTTCTTATGAAGTAAATATTTCAATTACTTTTTTCAGCGTTTTTTTTAATGATATTCTAACTCTTAAACTACAGAATATTTTCCGAGAATGTAATAAAATGATTTTTACATGAAAAAATTACTTTTAGTATTTGAAATTAATCTATTGTGTCTTTATGGCTTGCGCAGCGACTACAGAAATGAAACGCGTCGAAATTTCCTTTCTAAGCAATACATGAAGAAACAAATACGTTGAAAATATACATTTATTATCTCAAAAGGAAATCAGTGGAATTTAAAAATAGGTAACAAATATACAAAATATATAATTTATGAATGAAAAATTAAATTTCGTGAAATAATCATTGGATTTTTCATGTTACTTTGATTCAAAAAAGGAATCCTGGTATAATTATTTCTAAGTTTTAACCTTATAAGTTTAAATTCAATACTATTAAAGAGTATACATTTTTTATAGTATTATGAGTAATTGAAATCGTCTTTTTGGTGCACAAGGCATCGTTTTCTCTAATCAGTTTATTATAATGTATGTTTTCGTGTTTCCTAGATGAAACATTAAAGAAGCTCTTTAAATTAAAATAAAATAATGTATTCTCTATGCCAAGTTTATTTCTATTTATTTGAAGATACGAGTGCAGGGAACTAAACGGTAGTAGACGATTGTTAATTGAAACGTGCATCTTGGAAGTTGGCGTGGGGGTTTTAAAAGGTATCATCACCTGGCGTTTTGAAGCTAAAAATTCCTTCTCGCACCCCCTATTGAGTTATTTTTAGAACAAGTAAGCACATTATAAATGGTTGGGACTGTCATATTGGATGTAAATGTACTTTGTGATGTTGAGAAATGCTGATTGCAACAGCATATACAACTCTTTTTTTCTGTTATAAAATTATGAAGCTGCTTTCGGCGACCAGCTGTTCGCCCATTATATTAATAACTAATTTAGTCATGTCGATTTACTTTGTTATCACATCAAGTGAAAGTAACATTTTAAATTATTCTTGCGCATTAAGCGTTAAGCATTCTCATTGGTTACCTATGCGCACAAAATAAGAATGGCTTGGCGAATAATAAAATTGTCAGTTGTGGAGATTGGAGGCTGTTCCAGGTCTTAATTTGCTATAGATTTCAAAATTGAAGGATTGAGGGGAGGAGCGATTCTTGATGACGTATATAGACGTCACGAGCTTTCAAATAAAAGTTGGCGGAATCGGATTAATGTTTGGGAATGGGGGAATAATAAAATTGGTTCTTTGGTTGGATATATAGATATGATTGATTATTGTACTTTTTATGATGAAAGTAATTTGAAATTTTCAGTTTTGAATTTGTTTATGTCGGGGAAGAATAATTTTCTGCACGCTGAGCAGGAATAAGAAAGTTGAGCGTTTCAAAAGCAGTTTCGTTCAATTTGTTGTGTAGAATAAATCATTGGAGCTTTGGTTTATATTTTATAAAAGAAAGCAGGAATCTTTTTTACAACAGGGATGTGCAAGCTAATTTTAGAGTTAGAAAAGTTTAAAAAACATTTCAAAATAATATACATAAAGTTGAAGCGGCAGTTTTTTTTCTTGATAAAAATTCAAACTACTGCATAGTTTTTCTTATAACTTATTTTTTCCAAAGTTTATGAAACATAAGAAACAATTAATTATTATAATGACAATTAATTATTTCCTTTTGCTAATTGATGAAAATTGTTTTGCGCCAGTAAGCAACATGACAATGCACAAGATGTGTTAGTAGCTTGAATCATAGAAGCCAAAAGATGGCAAAGAGGAATTTAAATAAGAATTATATATTTTTTATTTATATAGAAAGGCTTTTTGAAATTTTTTTTAGATGCTCCCTGTTACTTAAAAATTTATTCAAAGTTTTACTTATTTCTTTTAACGATGGATGGAAATTGAAAATTACTTTTTTTATATTCTATGTCGTAAACGTATATTCAAGTTTCAACTCTCAATGGTTATCTAATTTTTGTATAGTTATTAGAAAATTGCTGATAATTTATGAAAAATAAAAACAGTTTCCTGCAGTTGTTAAAAAAATATTTTGAGATTATCTGTAATTGTCCGATAAAATTCTTTGCTGTAACCAATTTTATCATTTTAATTTAAGATAAAATTGCATAGGATATTGTGTTAGGATTCTGGCGATTCTAATATCCAATATATTTTAAATTTCTCATATAATATTTCTCTTGTAATCGTTGATACCAACGTAATTTTCAACAATTGTTTTGATATGTCAGGTCTTTAATTGTTGCTATAAATATTTCTTTTGATATCAGTACTTCAGATTTTGTTCACAAATACTAAAGTGTAGATGATATTTTCATGGTGTTTTTGTGATTATTATTTAAATATTTAATTTAATTCTTATCAACACCGGATATATTATCTACTTTATTCTCTAAATAAGAACTAAAAAATATTATTTTAAAAATTCCTTAATAATGAAAAGAATGAAACTGGTCACATTTTACGTAACTTTTGAGGATTCACAATTGGTCACAATCTTCACAATTGGTCACATTTTAAGGATGTTTTCATATTCTGGTTCTAACCGGATTGGTGGATTATTTTAAAATTTACGGCGAACCTGATAAAACCTCTTAACCAATACCTCGTCTAACTTGTGGGCTATAGTTAACCCATTACTGGTTTATAGTAGTTCAAATAATTATGGCTGTCAAAAGAAATGGAAGTACCTGTAAATGTATATTTTACTTTCCAAATTTTATTGTAATTCTACGTATTCTAAGCCACTTTTATAACAAGTTTGTATGTAACCTGTAAGTTCGCGAATTTATTCAAGTCGCAGAACAATGATATCGAAGATCCAATAAAGGAATCATAGCGTCATCTTCGTCGATTGACTTAAAATAATGAAATTTGAAATCTCGCCAAAGCCAACACTCGGTCGGGTTTAATCGTCGAAAGGTGGATCTATTTGTTTAATACCTTATTGGTCGTGTCCGTGAATTTCATAGACACCGAA
Source organism: Argiope bruennichi (assembly GCF_947563725.1). Classification (NCBI taxonomy): domain Eukaryota; kingdom Metazoa; phylum Arthropoda; class Arachnida; order Araneae; family Araneidae; genus Argiope; species Argiope bruennichi. The sequence goes on from NC_079157.1 coordinate 32,349,080, forward strand.
TTATCTTTTCTTAAATTTATAAACTAAAATCAAATCATTGAAATGCGCTGTTATTGATATTCACATAATCCTGAAGCATCTAAAGTATTCCATGGATTCTGGATTACAGATTCACTGAATCTGTAAGGCAGCACATTACTTATTGACTGTAACAGTTTAATTCTTTTTTTTTCTCGAATAGAAATATATGCCTATCCCTCGCGATATAATTGTTGGCCCTCGGCTAGAGCGGGCACCTTGCATAATTATAAGCGTTTGAGAAAATATTATTTTTTGTTGTTTAATTTTCGTTTGTGCTTAGTTTTACTGATATTATTCTGTTTTGGATACATATTTCAGCAAACGATTACATTATCGTGAAGTTCATAGTCATGATAGTAATTTAAATGTGTTTTTTTCAGCCCTGCCTGATTCAGATTCATGCTGAAATATCTAAATTGGAAATTTCAATGTTTTTCTGCTCGTGCATTCTATCTAATCTGTCCATTCCGTGTTGCTGCACCTATTCCCAACCCATCTTATCTATGTATCGATTTATCGCATTGTGTTTGACTGATAGAAGGACAATGTAAAAAAAAAACCGCAGAGGTACTACAAACTATCTGTGCGAGGGAGGTGCTTCGTTTCCAGCTGTCGCGAGGAGATTCCGTCTCAAGGTCATTGACTCTGAAAAATGCGCGCATTCTGCTTTGTCACATCATTTATTCTGCAGTCGCAAATCGAGAAAACGTCTCCAAGAATAAAGGTTTTTGCCTAGTGTGGGCGCATTGCGTCGACACACTAGGCAAAAGCTAGTAGCAGCGGGTCGTTTTGACAGTGACTCAACCGTTCTATTTCTGCAGTGCCTGCGTGCAAATGAATAAAAATCAGTCGCAAAGGGGAGAGAGAGGAACGTGGAGAGAATGAGTCTCTTCCTCTCTTCTTGACGAATATACCTGCCCAGAGTAGCAATATTTTTGTTGTCGTTGGGTGAGGACTGTTAGAATGTGGGTTGCGACTTGTTTTTGTCCACAGCTCGTCCAGGAAGTAGTAAAGAAGATACAAAATTATATCTCAGCGTGTGTCGCATGTGAGATTTGGTGAGGGTACACCAAAGTAAACAGTCAGAGGTGTTGAAAACATTTTTCATTTTTAATTGATTCATTTTTTAAAGTTAAAGATCGCCTTTGGATATTATTTGATTTAAGACAAAGGTCAAACCAATTCTGTAATTTTGATGTTATGGTGTAATGCTGATCTCGAAATCACTGATATATATAAAGTCAATTACGATAAAACATATCGAGACATCAATTGATCACATATTAGAATTTTGCCTTTATCAAGTTTTTTTAAAAATATAATTTGTTTTAAAAATAATTACATTTTTATGACTTCAAAAAAAGTCTTTTTTTTTTTTTTCACCTCGAGTGCAAAACAAAGATTTCAAGTAAAATACTTTAAAAAAGACTTTATTTTATTAAAATTTGCTTGCTGTTTCTATTCCGATTGTGAAAACTAATATAGGTTTTAAAAGAAAGTGAAAATAATTCTAAAAGATTAAAGATGTATTGTATCAAAAAAAAAAAATATGAAGCAGAATCACAAAATATATTCGTGAGTATGAGTCTTGAATTTTAATTCTGTCGCAAGTTCGTTTGATGTATTTTTAGTTTCTCGTTTAGAAATAGAAAGCATTGTAATCGTCAAAAAAAAAGAAAAAAAAAAAGATGCGAGCTTGATATTTTGACGAATCTCCACGTTTTAGAACTTTCTAAATCTGAAGAACATATTTTTGGAATTATGTGTTTGTCTATCGATAAATCAAAGCTAGACGGATGAAATTTGTCATACGGACTTCACACTAAATTTATACATGTCTATCAAATATTGAACGAAATCCTTCTGATGATGTTTCTTTGTCCGGCTCTTCGAGTATAAGTGAACTCAATAGCTACAAAATGTAAAGAATAGATAAATTTTTATTCTTAAGTTGAGCATATAAAATCTAGATTCTTATAAAATTTTAAACTAAATTTGCCGAAGGGTTGTCTATCTATCAACCTGTACTTTCTCGTGAAGGTTAATGCAATAACTCAAAAATGCCAATGACTTAGATAAATGAAATTAAGTATGTGATCTTGTGACTACAACTGTAGTTTTGTGTCTAGTTTTCAAATGGTCGATAAAAAGCGTCCAAAATACATATTTGATTTTCGGGTATTTCGCCAGGGATTAATCGCCAAAAATTGCACTACATTCAGTAAAAATGCTGGATTCATGCCAAAGGTATATTTTTCGTAACTAATGTTCGCCAATGCCATTCAAGATATTTGCGAACTTAACCAGGACTCGCAATGTGATGTGGAAGCGGAGGAAACTAACAACTAACACTGAGAAAATTTTCGAAAAAAACACTCATTCGTTTTGGAAATGATTCATCTATAATTTTCCCGATTTTTAAAGTATAGGAACAATTGAGAAGTTATTTGAAAGAAGGGTGTCCACGTATTAAAATGAATAAAACGGGATCAGAGTATTGGACATCAAAGAAATAATGGTCTAAGTTTACTTGCTTCACTGAAATAATTTCTGAAAAATCTCAATTTCCTTGAAAATAATTTTTTAAAAAATTGGTGCGAAACGACATATTTAATTACATGCATATCCTACTTGGTGGCTATCTTATTAAAAATTACGACTCTAAGTTAATTCGTCATTAATTATTTGCTACTTCACCAAAGTATAAAACCTCCAAATTTTTTTCATATTATCTAATTAAGTTTAGCCAAAATTAACAATATTTCAAAAGTCCGAGGCATTCTATAATTAACACGAAATAGTATATAAAGTGATAATAAACTTTTAGATATTTCAACTATCAGTTTATGTTGTATTTGTATGTGAAAAAAATGTATATAAAAGTGTATTGTGTTAAAAATGTGGTCTATAAAATATATTCTAAATTTATTTCTATTACTATGTTTTAAAAAGTTATTTTTAAAACTTTTTTTTAAAGTTTATTTTTATATACCTTTAAAAATGTATTTTAATATGAAAATTTAAAATATAATAATTTAGCCCCATCACTAATATTTTTTATTTGAGGTCAAAAAAATTTTCTTCACGGGAACGAACGCAAACGAATTTTTAAGATAAAATTCATTTACAATATATGAATTAACTCATTTCGGATTTTTACTATCGCAACATATAACGTACATAAATAACTTCATGAAATTTTTAATTTTTAAATCAAAATACTCTTTATTAATTTTAGACGCTCAATTGCTATTTATCAAAATCCTCATTATTTTAAATGCATAAAGGGCAAGTGTCTGAAAAGCATCTTTTCTACCCGAGTGCAACACGGTATGCGAAGTTCTTTAAATTAAACTGGGTGATGTTGCTATTTTAAAGAATCTATCTTGGATCTCAGTGCGATAACGTTTAGTCATCTAACTAGCAGTCAGCGTAATAGTTTTTGAAAGAATGCGTAACGATTCAAAAATGGCTGCTAGCTAGCTAGCATTGACTTTCCAGTTATCAGCTGTCTGAATCACGAAGAAGATAAAAGAATGCAAATAAAATTACACCTCCCAACAGAAATAGATTACGCTAGTCAAAGAGCTTTTCAGACTCATTTGCATATGTATTAAATGGCATAGTGCTATTACTTAGAGATTCGGATTTTTGCAGTAAAAAATTTAATTGCGTCACCGTTGTTAGGCAGACTGCAATGTCTGATTTATCTCAAAGCTGTTGGAATAACCTGATAATGTTCCTTCTTCGAGGAAAACAATGATATTTATCTGAGCTTTTAACGAATGAGTTGCCATCATTGAAGACGAGTTGTTAAATTTCAGTTTTGATTATTAAAATTTACAAATATAGTAACAATATAAATTATAAAAATATAACAAATATATTAGCGTGATACATAAGGTGAGTTTTGAAAAGTGAGAAAATACAACTAATGAATTATTTTTAATTTTTTAAGGCTACAAAAGGTATTTTTATATCAAATCTCACTTTCTCTGGAATTTTTAAAAAGTAATTAAATAATAAAAGTAAGTTTAAGTAAAGTTAAAAAGTAAGTAATTTTAAAAAGTAATGTCCAAGTAATTCTACATAGTTCTGGAATTCTATACATTTCTTTTCGGATTTTTTTCTTTACTCGACTTCTTATTCTCTGGTTTATCGTTTCTAGAGTTTACATCATTTTTCAAGGTAAGGAGATATAGTTCATCTGGAAATTCATCAGTTCTTATAAATATATATTTATATTACTTAGTTAGCTCATTTTTACTTGTTTTAAAGCATTCTAAAACATCGATTCTGTCTATTAATTTTAATTTTATACATCCTTTCTATCCTAATATTAATTTGGATTCAACATTTAGAACATAGAATTTCCAAAAAATATTTTTGAGTTAAAAAAATTCATTTTACTAGACTTTGGTTTAACTGTAACCCTTTGAGGCTCAAAAATTAATAAGATGTATAATTATATATATCTACGTGAGGGTAGGTATATCTGTAGTGTTTAGAGGGCTCAAAAATATAGTTTTAGATTTGTTATAATTCCTAAAAAGTAATGTATGAGTTTTTGTTATGATACGGTTTTTATAATAATAATTATTTAACGAGATTTTTTAAATAATGCATTTTTCAGAATGTCCAGTCAGATTGGACGTTGAACCGAAAAGGGTTAACAGTATTCAACACGTACAATGGTAAATATTTACTTCGGCACCTGTACAAGTTTAAAATCAATTTCAAAATATATTTTATAATTTAGATGTAAGGTAATACTTTTATACCATGTTTCACTTATCATTTCTACATTCTTATTCTTAGGGTCGCTAAAAGCTATGTTTTTACTCTGTTCATTTTCTTGTACCTTTTTGGCCACAGAATTGAAGCAAATATTCAGATCATTTTTTAAAATCATATACATTCTTTGAGTTCAGGAAACATTTGGCTGCAAAATAGTTTTTCTTATTTCGTTTCATGTGTACCGTTCCAAATGCTGGACTCTCGTGAAGTTGGTGTTTCCTCCTACACTTCTTTGACTTGTAACGCCTTTTCCGGTTCATGTTGCTTTTTAAATTACTTATGCCGGGTTTACACTCGGCCAGTTATAAGATGGCCAGTAGGCAACGCATGCGGTGAAAGGCCGAAAAATGCTATTCCGTCGATGGCAAGTAATTGTCCCAACAAAACAACAGCATGGCGCTGCAATGGTTTTGCATTTGTAGAATTTGGCGGTTATTTTGGCGTGAAAATGATTATCACTGATCACAAATTCCGATATTTTTTTTCTCTTTCTTCTTTCTGATGCGAGGTTGTGTGTGTGTTCGTTTTATTTGCCATTTCTTTTCTATAATTTTCCAAATTTAGGTATGTTCATCTTTTTTTATTTTACGTTTCTTTGTGTAAATATCCATCGTTTTAATACGATACGCAGTGAAAAAGAAAAATTCAGGGACCCCAAAACGTAATTTATAGCTAAAATTAGAATGTCTAAATCTGTATTATGAAATTGCGATGAACATAAATCGGTCCCTCTCTGCGCATGCGTTGCCTACTGGCCTAATAGCCTTCATTAATTTTTACATTTCTTACACGATTAAGGCACATAAATCAATTTCTTACAAATTATTATGAGCGCAATTTATAAACTATTAATTAAAAATATTACGAAATTAAAACTCAAGTGAAAATCCATTTTACAGTTAATATTCAAATAAAGCAAATTTTTTTTAATCATAACATTGTGATAAATACTCGATTGAATATTTTGATGAATTTGATTTTTATTATAATATCAAAGACATAATAAATAATGTGTTAAATTAAAAAATTATTAAAAATCATGAATAAATTGTACAAAAATGAAATTGATATCTTTAGGAAGGTATTTTTTTTTTTAGCTTTAAGATTATGCAAAATCTGATTTTGCGAAATAATAACTTGGAATGATATGGCCATTAACTTTTTTTGCTAAGTCATAACAATTACTCATTTGTCGACGGTTAAGCCTATTTTCGCGCTAGATTAAATTTTCTCTTTGACGTATATTTCTTGATTTCTTTTATATCTACTTTTCTCAGACGGAATGGAATATTCGCAGATATCCGAGCTGTCTCCACAACTGTTCTATTATTATTTTTCAGCTCCTTTATTTAGAAAAACATTGAATTAAGTGTATCTGTAAAACATTGATTGAAGCGCTCTGAAATGTTTATTTATATTTCTGTTGCCATTCTGCAATAAGAAATAACAGCGATTTCAATAACACGCATGATAGCATTATATATAGATAAATATAATGTTACGAAACATAATTTACTAAAAACAATATAACTATATAAAATGAACTTATATATGACTTATGATATATATAATTATTATACGATATAGATTATGGATGATGGTAAACAATAACTGAGATGCGATTTTTGTTTCTCTAAAAAAAGAGTTAAATAGCATTTGATGAAGAATTATGTAATTATTTTAAATCATATTGTATCGCCAACAAGAACGAAAATATGAAATAATATATTCGATTCAGAGAATTTCCGTCCATTAATATTTTTAACGAGCTCATTATTTTGATATTATATTTAATATTAAATATAAAGCTCATCAATTCATATTTAATATTTTTATACAAAATAACGTTACTAAACGCTATGTTGATAAGCAATGTGGCAGAATAGAAATCATTAGAATTTCAGCGATACCCTATACTTCCTCAATATAAACTCGATTTAAGAAATCTCTTGGCATTTTAGCGTTTTTGTAACCAAGCAGTTTATACCGTTGTTTTAATAATTTTAGTACATCTTTTCCGACGATCTAATCAATATACAAGGTGGTTATAATTAAAGTTCCACTTTGGAATGGTCATGAAAGGAAAATTACTGGACCAAATGTTATCATTCTTGGCAATAGTTTAAAGAAGGTCATGGAAATTTCTTTTCTGCTAAAAAAAAAAAGTTCAAAAACTCACCACCAGAGATGAAAATGACGTTGAATTCAATATTGGTAAGCAAAATAGAACATGGAGACATCGATTTAAAATGTGTTTAATCGTTTCTGAAACGTGTTACAAAGCATGTTCAGTGTGTGTTATCTCAAAAGCACTGTTTATGGTGAGATTCTTAACAATTTGGCGGAAATGAAACTGGTATGTGCGTAACATTCCTCCTGATATGCTAAAAGCTACTGGTGAGAATACAGTAATGCGATTTAGCTTGTAATCAAGAAATGGTGGACGCCACATTGAACATGCTTTATAACACGTTTCAGAAATGATTAAACGCATTTTGTCCTATTTTGCTTAACAATATTGCATACGGCGTCATTCCCCCTTGGTGGTGAGTTTTGAGCTTTTTTGTTGGTAGTGGAAAAGAAATTCCCATGACCTTTTTTAAATCATTACCAAATCGGATAACATTTGGTCCAGTAGTTTTCCTTTTATGACCATTTCAAAGTGGAACTTTAATTATAACCACCTTGTATTTTACTTGCCGCTTTTGGCGAACATCATGTTCACTAGGAATAATGGTTGCATCTTATATTTTTATATTCTTTCCGTAGATCTTTCTTTACGTTTCTCTATTTTCGGTTTTTAAAAATTCTAGCTGTATTAAACTTTACAGTTTTAAAGGTCAAATGTATGGATTATTTAAGTCTGTGTGATATATAATATTATTTTAAGTTTAGCGTTAAAGTTGTTAAACGGAAAAGATCAACTCACCCAAGCAACATATTGCCTGCAAGTTGCTTTGTTAAAAAGTACATAAAAAAGATCATTCGTATTTCCTGTTTGTATACACCGAATATATTCTATAATTAAAAACGTAATTTTATTGTTACACAAAAGTGGAATAGGCTGTAATAAAAAGGTAAAACGGGTAAAAGAAAGAGACTACATTTATGTAAAATTGTTATAATAAGAAAGATACATTTAAAAATAAAGGGATTATAAGATATTACTCTCCATTTCTAACTTCTGAAGTTAAAATCGGGAAAATGCCAATATCAACTTTTAAAGTAAATATCTTCATACATGAGTTTTTAAAATAAGAAGAAAAACAATTAGATAGTGAAACAATGAAATCAGTTTAAAATTCATCATAGAATTAAAAGATATTGCTATATTGAAATTAAAACTTTAGTTTTAAAAATGAAAAAGTGTTAATTTTTAAATTTTAGTTTTAATAAGTTTTAAAAAATTTAGAGAGAACATCAACGATCACACCGATATCAGTGGAATAGAAATTTGAATGTTTGTCATAATTTCATTTAATTAAAATTTAAAGAGAGATTTCTGATTGCACTTAGAGGTATATCGTCATTTGTGAATTAACCCTTATGTTCATTTTGTATAGTATACCATACATACAACTTTATAAAAATATACTATCACTATAAAATATATGTATACATCTTGTTTTTCCAAAATTTTCATATCACGATTTTTTTAAATTTATTTTTTGATGTTTTTTATAGTGTAAAAAAGCTACCTATTTACATTTTTTTTTTTTTTTTTTGCTTTTCTTCAAAAAAGCAATTTTGCCACGATAAAAGTTAATGAATGTTAAATATAGGTTCCGTTATCGACTCTATAGTCAATAGATATGCTTTTATCATTTGAGGTTAAGTCGTAAAAAAACGTTTCATGGTTTGAAGTGATGAATTGAGCAAATATTATACGCTAAATTACAATGTACAGTAGACTCCCGATTATCCGCGGGCGGGTTTTCCGCGGTGCGGATTATCCGCGCCTGCCGCACAAAGTTTTTTTTTTTTTTTTTTTTTGACTGATTTTTTCAAAAAGGTGCAGTTTTACAGTTATGCTTTTGTAATTACATAATACATTACAGTATTAAAACAGTACATATGTATTCATTTTTCTGTGTATCCTTGACGCCTCTCGTAAGTACAAAGCACTTTTCTGTTTTCATTAACAAAATGCATTTTAGGTTAGTTTTGAGTGATATATTAAAATATTAAGCGTTAGTTAAACATTTTCTGCTGTTTATTTTACGTTTTATTGTACATAAAACGATTTTTCAAAGTTGGAATGACTGTTTTCTCTTTTACTATACCCGTTTTTAGCTTTTTTCGGATTATCCGCGATTTTTGTTATCCGCGGCGGCCCCGCCACCCAATTCCGCGGATAATCGGGAGTGTACTGTATTGATTTTATTAATATTTCAGCTTTTGTTTTCATCATTCGCCATCTTGAATTATTCGAAGCACTGAATTAGTATACCTTAAAAATTGCTTAGAATACTTCAAAGATTTTAAATAACTCTATATTGAATCGAAAGTTCAAATAGAATTTCAAATTTTCATTACATTTAATAGCCGATTCGTTTTATTTAACTTTCTTTTCAATGAATTAAAAATGTTTTTCACTCTGTTTGCTGTGTGGCATGTCAAGAGGCGTGGTTAAATCTTCAACATCTGCAACATCATTCTGACAGCAACAGATGTGCTGTTAACAGCGATGACTTTGATTTTTTTTTTTTTTGCGTTCATCATAATTAATAGGGTTGTTTTTTTTTTCCTTTCCAGTATTAAAAATACTGTAAAACACTGTGAGTTTACAAATTTTTTCAAAGGATTGTGGTGAAACGACGTATAGCTAAAAAAATGTGTAACTGAAATTTTAATAAACTGCATATTTATTAGAAATGGGATATTACTAGTGCAAATTCATTTAAAAGGCATGATTTAAAAAAAAACTAAATAGTAGTATTATATTGAATTTTAAAATAAATTATCACAGAAGTGAAAAAATCTTTATAATTTTTTTTATTTTAAATGAATTGTTTTCAGTGTGAATAAAAAAAAATATACATTTTAAACTTCAAATGTTATGCTGATTATCTGAGTGTTTCATACAGCATTTTGAATCAAATAAAATTCACTGAATATTTTTTTCACTGGTATTTTATTAAACAAAATAAGACAGTTTTTGAAATAACTCTCACATTTTTCATCATAGTTTAAATAAACGACTGATAATTTCTCTTCTATTAATTCATCAGTTGGCAATAATCGCTAAGTAAGGCATGATAACTGTATTTGTATCAAATTTCACGAATTATTCTCGAATTATTTGTATTTGTATCACATTTCACGAATTATTCCTCGAATTATTTGTATTTGTATCAAATTTCACGAATTATTCCTCGAATTATTTGTATTTGTATCAAATTTCGCGAATTATTCCTCGAATTATTTGTATTTGTATCAAATTTCACGAATTATTCCTCGAATTATTTGTATTTGTATCAAATTTCACGCATTATTCCTCGAATTATTTGTATTTGTATCAAATTTCACGCATTATTCCTCGAATTATTTGTATTTGTATCAAATTTCACGCATTATTCCTCGAAAGCAAGGAGGCTTTGCGTCGCATAGATGAAACTCTATCAAGAATGAATCGGGATTGCGATGAATAAATGTAAACTATATTTAAATCAGTAACGCCTAAACGATACTTTACTGTACATAAATTGGTAGTATAATGTATGAATTTGTTTCAAAATATTTTTTAGTGTTCATGCTCTAATTTACTGTTTTTAACTATGGAAAAAATAGAGCAAAATAAAAATACTAAAAAATTAAAATACTTATTGAAATTTTAGATATTTTTATATTGAAAGAGCACTTTTACTTTTGGAAATCACATTTTTTAATATCTCTTTTGTGGACCGTTTTTGGAGGCAAGTTTTGAAATGGATTAAATTTAGACGGATTGACAAAACATTGTAAATCATTTTTCTGGTCCCACATTCAATTTTATTAATCTTCTGGTCTTAAGTTGTTCTCAAACTGTATTCTTTCTCGTGACATGCGAGAGGGCATCTCTGTTTTCCCACATAGATCAGCAAGCAATGCTTGAATTGAAAAACTAATATCAGAGACTGATGCAATAAATTATTTAGAAGCTGTGACAGGCTTACAGGTGTAGAAGCTTACAGGTGTTTAGAAGAATTCAGTTCATTTGATTTTTTTTTTTTGTCTTTGCTTAGAGTTTTATTTATTATTTTTTTTATCCGGCGTTAGCCTATTTTCTTCTTATAATCACAATAATATCTGAGAGTAAAATCGATTATTTTTATTAAAATTGTTATCGATATTCAAAATTTAAAAATAGTAGTTGCACAATAATCTATTTTTTATCCATTTTAATAATTTTCTATGATCAAGTTGTCAATAAAAAACCTCCCTGTAAATTAATAATAAAATTTATTTTTCTATAAATACCGTAGAGCAGTTTAAAGAAATTGGTTATAGAATATGCTTAATCAGAAAATTATTAGCTTTGCTAATTAGCTTTAATAGTTAATTTTTACAGTATATAAATCAGTACATTTTTGGCATTTTATAACCAAACCCTAGTTTTTTGCAAATCGGCTTTCTTTCAACAAAACTCTCACTCATGTAGGACATATAAAATATTCTAAAGTTATTTCAAGTACTGAAATAACATTCTATAAAATTCATGGATATCTATTACCTGCGCAATGTCGATAAAAGAGCACTATAAATTGCGAATTGTATCTGGCAGCACCTTTTGAAATACAAGAAAAAAAATAGTGCGTTGTAGAAAAATATCCTAAAGTGGGAAAAAGTAGAAAAATACTATTTTCCATTTTTGATTATTTTAATTCTTTTTATGAATTGTATTTTGCAAATCTGTCTTCCTTATTTTTGTGCTGTATCGCTAGTTACTTAATTTAATATTGCTCATAATTTCCGAATATTTATTAGTTTGGAAATATGAAATTTTATAAATGAACTATTGAGCGAAATTCCACTTTTCAATCATAAGATTGTTTATAATCTTTTTCCATGATTCCAAAATAATTGAATTTTTAAAACGTAAAGGAATGAAATTTAAATGATAAAATTTGAATTTTACAGTAAATGTTTTCAGATTCCGGAAGTTTTCACTTTCTCAACCCAGTTACCTTTATCTTCTCTTGATAAAAATTCTGGCATTGTCATGGCTGGCATTATGAAAGGCTCAGATCTTCTCATATTTATTTGTTCAAATTTGAGTGTGGGAAAATTGCTTAAAAGAAAGAATTATAGTATAGTCGCCTATATTATAGCAGATCTAAAATTTCGTATTTTTCATTCAGTAAAATCAAAAATTTAATATATTATTTAGTATTATCAAAATCTAATAAGGAAATTATTTTAAACTTACGTCGTTACTATTAAGCATCGTATATTTTTAGTCCTAAAATTTTTAAATAGCAACTTTGTTCAAAGTTTAGCAATAAAATCTATCAATGTTTAGCAATAAAATAAAAGAACGGATGAAACTTCGCATGTTTATTAACTCTTCTGCTTATTTTCGTAACAAAAATGTTCCGATTTTACTTTCCCAACTCGTTCACTTATAATAAGTTATTTAAATTTCTTGCGTCGTCTTTATTTTTAAAAAAAATAAAGTCTAGTATGTTTATCATGTTTTGCTATTGAGAAATTCAAAAAGGAATAGCCATTTTGTAACTTACTTTGGAGAAAATGTAATTTTTCTTACGTTCAATTATATGGAATTATGGTTTAAAATCATTCTCTGATAACTTTATATGCTTTGTGTTTCTTTGCTTTCAGTGTAATGTAGAAAAGAGTTTTCAAATTAAGAAAAAAAAATAGATTTCAAAATTTTCTAAGAACGAAAGAATTATCTACTTCCGTGCTTTCGTTTGTTCTTGGATTCAATTTCATAGATGAAACGTAATTTAAATTCGTGACATGATATCAAAAATATAATTTAACCCTTTCTAGGGCCTTGGGAAGTAGGCTTCCCACCAAATTTATCAATCTTTGTATGAAATTATGTAGGTTGGCATAAGTTCTGACAATTTTTTTTTAGTAAGTCAGAAACTTAGATGCTTCGGTTCTTTATCTCAGACAAATTGATGTGTCTTGATTTGTTACTTAATTATTAATTAATCAAATTAAATTTATCTAATAAGCTTAAATGAATCCCTTTTCTTATTTCAATTTCAAGCCTAAAAATATTTTAATATGATATGACTAGAAAAAAATGGCCCTTTAAAGGGTTAAGAAGTGAATACTGAAAGCATACCTGTAACATTTTATGACTTTTAAAAGTCATTCAAATTTATTTTTCTACATTTTTTCATATTAAGTTATTTATTAATTTCATTTTGCAATGATCTGATATCTATCTTTTAAAGAATTTTTTTAAATATTAGTCTGAAGTTCCTAAATATCAAATAATTGTGTAGGAAATGAAATGTCAATATGCATATGATGTTAATTTTCTATTAGTAGTTTAAAGTTAAAATAAACACTGACATATATGTGGTAAATATTTTTTAAAACTTTCTTTCATTTTTATTGAATTTGACCCAAGGAAATAATAGAACAAACTTTTATATAATAAATTTTGCTTTGACACACAAAAATACACGAAAAACATTTATATGCATTAAGAAAGGCTGGAATAACCCTTCTTGGTGCTCTTGGACAAAGCACATTTTGAGGCTTTTCTCGCTTCCCAAACAAAATATATATTTTTTAATTTTAAATTTTAATTTCTATATAAGCTGTTTTAAGTATCAAATTGAAATTAAATAATATTTAATTTCGAATTATTATAAAAAAGTATTGATTTTAGCATATTGGTCATAATTTTTAAAAAAATTAAAGTTGTCTAGTATTTTTAAACAAAATGTAGCAAAAAACTAATCGAAGCATTTTTTATATGATAATCGAAGCTTATTGATATGTAATCATATGATCAATTTTTTTTTTCATTACGAAGTTTTATTTTTAGAATTATAAAACATAAAATAAATCCTACAAAGATAATTAAAAAACTGTTCGAATAATATTACATAATAATAAGCTATAGTTAATTTTATTTCAACGTGGTCAAATGCACGACCCTTGTAATTTAAATAAAAGCAAAAAAAAAAAAAAAATTACTCTAAAAACACCACAAAAAGATCTCATAGCCTTGAACTTCCCAGAAGTTGCTGGATCTTTAGGCATTGCCTACATTATTTATTTATAAATCCAGTCCAGACATTAAAGAAAGTTAAATATTATTTTGAGAAGGAAAGATTTTGTTAACGAATTCGTACATCTTCTTCCCTTATTGTTTCTTCATGTTCCGCTGTATTTATCCTTTAGATTCCATTTCTAAATTTAAGCTGCATTTCTCTTCCACGAATCCGGCATGATTATTTCAAGAATCTCAGCAGACCTCTCCCCAATTGATACAAGCGGCTAAAAAGCCGATCGTGTGACAAGTCTGTGACCTCTCATTTCCAACACAATTGAATTTATACTGATATTTTTCTTAACCCTCTCGACTGAGAAACAGTGGCAGATTCAGTCGCTTGGCAGACGACGCGTAGAATAATGGAAATACGTTGGCAATGCCTTTGAAGATGTCAGTCACACTTGCCTGGACCTCTGCCAGAAAAGGAAGTCTTGAGAACTCGCAATGTACGACAACCTAGCTACGCAAGCTGTGTCTATATTACGAAGGTATTTTCCATGCAGGAGATATTTATTCTAACTTTTATGACTGTTGCTCGTCATTTTTTTTTCTCTTCCACAAACCAGCCTTGATTCATCACATTTTGAAAAGAATGAAATTAACTTTGTGAGGACTGCTAAATGGCTCATTATTTTTGACAATCATATACCGCCCCTGTTTTGGAACGGAAACGGCTTAAGTGATTTTTTTTTCTTTCTCTTGTGATTTCCTTGAAATTTTGCATGTGTTTAAGTTAAGTGTCACATGGAGTCTTTTATGAAGATATATGACATCTTATTAATTTATTGACCTATTCAAAAGTTTAATAGCTATTAATTTTTCTTTCGTCTGTCAATTCATTAATTTTAATTTATTGTTGATTGACAAATGACTTATTAATCAGCCGCCAGTTAATGGCATTATCCCCAGAAGCTCATCTGATGCCTTACATGAGAAATTGAAATCTTATTTTAAGTTCATTAAAGTGGCTTTTCTCCAAATATTTTACGAGAGATCTTGGTAGAATATACGACATACTTTTTAAAAATGATCCTTTCATATATAGGTTTTTTAAGGGTTTTTTCAAGTTAATAAGAAATATGAATTTTGTTGTATTTTAAAATATCATGTTTGAGTATTCAATCGAACACTAAACTAATAGCTCAAATTTATTTCAATTGAGAATCAAAAAGGAAAGTTATGCTTATCATTTTGAAACTTGCATATAATAAATGCTTTATGTTCTTATCTAAATTCTTATTCCAATCTCGGATTATTGACTCCATCTGTTCATCTCCATTAAATCCGTCACTGATGTCAGCTGAACTCTGTAGGCAATTGTTTGCATTAGAATTTCGATGACCAGTTGGTTCGCCAGAAATATTCTTTATTTCAATTAAATCTCTAAATTATAACATGTTTCTCATACAAGCGAAATATCTTTAAATACGAAATTTTGATAGTCATTAAAACCTTGGTATTTTAAAGGCCTTGCACTTGTTCTGTTTATTGTGTGCGTGGGCATTCCTAATGAAGTCGAGTCAGTGTCAGTATAAAGCCATTAATTTATAATTATTTAGGTAATCAATCGCCTAATTGCATTCAACTGGAACATTCTTATTGTAAACAACTGTTCTGTAAATATCATAATCTGAATTTGTTAATAGGCATTTAGCAGACGATTCCTTTTCAGACATTTTATAACTGCTACTATTTTTATTTTGTTAAAATATTATTAAAAAGTAAAAGCAAACGACTTTTTCTTTGATAAACATTTTGTTAATATTATTTCGTTTATTTTTTGTATAATAGCTGATGATCAATTGTAAACCTTCTGGAATCTGGCAATGTTAGTAAGATATGCTGTTATGTTGAAAGAAATAAACAAGCCAATGGAATTCTAAATTGCTTGGAGTATTATTTTAGTTGTAAGAATTTAAGATGCTCTGCAAGCTATAGTCTGAAGTTTAAGAAAACGGGTAATTTTCTAGAAAGCATGCAAAAACAACATTAACAGTATAATTGAACTTCTCGTGAATTTTCCTTATTAAGTAAGTTATATACAGAGATGAAGAACAAGTGAGTTCCAGAATTTCTAATTTCCCGCGTACTGATTTTCTTCCTTAGCTTTCAAGAATGAAAGAAAATCACCTTCGATAAAACAATGAAGGTATTTGTAAAAATTATACAGAAAGTGTTTTTTTAAAAATTAACAAAATTGAGGAAAAAATTGTATGATAACCAAACTGATATAATGATCAATTTTTTGAATTTTAAATACCGCGAAAGTATTTTTGTACAGTAACATTTTTATAAGTTAAAGCAAAATAATAATAATAATAATAATAATAAAATAAAAAATAACCCTTCAAAATCTTCTTTAATTCAAATTCGAGAATATGCTTGGAGGCATCACATTTCCAAAATCTATTTACACCATATATATTCCTGATAATTAGCGTTGTTTTAGAGCGTCCCCCACACACGTATGCAATTTCCTTAATTATTTGTAGAGGTAAAGATTTATTTATCAATATGTTTATGAATATAATATTATTAAAACTACTACACTGAATTTTAATCGTAATGAATGCTAGAACCAAGCGAACATAACACTTCTAATTCAGCTCCTGTTCAAATTATAATGACTTTTACATTTTTGTAAAACAAAACTCCCAACAATTACTTAAGGTATGTTAAATTAAAAATTTCCTCAAATTAGTTTTTTTTATTATGAATTAATTGATGGTCTAATTTTTCACTTATCGTCTGACTTTAAAAAAATTGGTCATTCGTTTTCATTCCGCTTGGTTTTAATAAAAAACAAAAGCATTTTACAAAAAGATAGCATTACATTTCCATTATTCTTGTATCACATTTGACATCGTAATCTATCAAACGAAATTATCTAAATTAATCCATCAAATGGAGTTATCTGTAGTTATAAATGAATGCAAGCCTGATATGGCAAATGTAGATAACTGTTTCACCACGTGACTCCGCATAACAACCAGTTTGTTTACTGGTCTTACGATTATATCGTTTATTATTTTTGAACTCGTTTAACTTTCCCTTCGTATTGTTATAATTCAAAAAGTAATTTTTTTTAATAAAAGGAATATTTCAATATTAAAAGATATACATGTCAGGTTATTGTGCTTCAGAAAAACATTTTGAATTTTTTTAGGCTTTTTCGAAATATTGAAATTGTACGAAAAACGTTTACAGCTTAATTTTTAAATTTTTTTTATAAAGTAAAAAACAATTTTTTAGTTTTAATGTAATATAAAATACTCAGATTTCATTTTTTTGTTATTGTTGTTTAAGCTGCTAGTCGATTTCGAAATCGCATGTATGATTGTTTATTATATTTCATTTATGTTTTGTCATGATTTATGTTTCATTTATTATTGCTTTTTAATTGTTTCATAATATTTCATTTTTCTAAAAAAAATTACTGCTTTTTAATTGTTCCATAATATTTCATTTTTCTAAAATACTCACCATGCATGTAATAAACATTTATATCAAGACTTCAGTTCGCAGTTGAAGAGTCCCAGTTGAAATATCGTCCTTGTTTAAAATTACCCTAAACAGCCCTATTGGCTTGACTAGTAAGTCCATTTTTGCCATATAAGGCTTTACCTCAAATATAAATTGTTTATTGCCTTTTGATTTTCTTTCGACAAAATTTTTCATGTATTTGAAAAAAGGACTGTTTTAGAACTGCCAATAAAGTTATCTGCTGCTTATTTTTCTCAAATATATGTATTTTTTTTTAACCTGCATTAACAATTATTTTTTAATGTTTTGCACTCAACTAAGAAGTTTTACTTTTTTTCTCGAATTTTTTTCGGGCCTTATTAATGGATAATCACTATCTAAGACACATAATCTTTCAAATTATATTATCAAATTGTTTACCGATATATTTCAAACCTGAAAGGAAATATTTTCATTGTTCGATTGCTTCGATTCACTCTATAATCACTATCTTTGCAATCAGTGAATTTTTCTGAAGCATTTTGCATGTTATTGATGTTTGCCTTGAACTCACCATTGAGTGGATATGATGAAAACCGTTTTTAAAACGAATAAATCGATCAAAAAGAATAGGTTATGAAAGAAACCTTGATATTAACAAATATCATGCTAAATGGTTTTTCAATGCACCTAAATTGATGTTTCTTGCAGAAGAAAATTGGTGTTTTGAGAAATCACAAGGAGAAATTTTATAATTCGGCTTTTCCTTTTCTAATTTCCGTTTGTTTGTTTTTTAAATGGCTGATATTTGTCTTGATAATGATTTTTGAGCTGTACATTTTCCTTTATTTATGAATTGAACTGCTAATATTTATTTGTATGATCTTTATAGACATCAATATGTCAAAATTACTGCATCGAAATTAAATATTTAATAAATAATTAAAATATAAAATGTACGACTTTAGTCAGTATATGCAATTTAAATCCAATGCGGCACTATTAATTGACTGCACCGTGCGAAGTTTAGTATTGCAGATATGTTTGTAAACTAATTTTCCATTATTTAAAAAAGTTGTATATTCCATTAATATGGAAATTATTTCACAATTTTGAATTTAAAAATGTATTAATTTTTTTAGGCTTTTAATTAATTTTTATTATGCTTTTGAAATTCATTTTGAGCGCTACATTGGTTTCGGCGATCTTTCTTTTCGAATAAAAATAAATCTGGAAATTTATCCGAAAATGAATTTAAATTATGCTTTTCTTGATTTTGGATTGATGCAAGGATTAAATTAAAGATTTATTCGTGTCCAATTTGTCTCACAATATAAAATCTTTAGAAGCGATAGTTTAGAGAAATTATTTGTACATGGATAAATTTCAGTAATTCAGCAACTGTGATTCATCTGCTGGTAACTGTAACCTTGACATTATCTTCTCATCAGAACATAATTATACAGTTTTTGCAACATTGACTTATGCGCAAATGTGATTTTTTTTTACTTTACTCCTATAGGAGTAACATCAAGTTAACACAGAAATTCGCAAAAGTAGCAAATTATTTTGAAAAAAAAAAAGTATGAATTTGTTTCTGTAGCTAAAATTTTTGTACTTTTTATTCTGACCAATTTTTCTCCCCTCTTGAGTTATTATTTTGTACTATACCTTGAATGTCTCTGTAACCGCGACTATTGTGTAAAAATAATTATAATAAACTTTCAGTATAACCAAATTAAACAAAAGAGAATTCGTTAATTAAATCGTGAATTAAGTGATGAGCAATACTTAAAATGCATTATACTTTTTTTCCCCCCTAAACTTTTTTTTTCTCTATCATTTATTTGAATCACGGTTTTGTTTTTAGGAATGTTCTGTTCTTCTAATTCAACTCAATAGAATATATTAGGTATTTTATGATTATGTGTAATTTTTGAATAAAACACATTTAATAATAACACAAATGATAGATTTAATTTAGTTTTAAAATTAGAGAAGCAAAAATGCGATAAAAAGGTGCGATCGTTAAAGGATTAAAATTATGTTTTGTGACCTAACTGTAAAATATTTAATGTATATATCGCGTACATGATAATAAAAATTTTAAAAAAGACTCTTAAGAAGCTTAAAAGAAGGAGGGGGACCTCAAGTTCTGTTCGTTCTTCCGACTATATTTTCTTCAATGGTCAAATTCTATCCATCGATTCGGGATCCGTAAAATCGAGAGTTTTTTTACATAAATTTTTTATTTGAAAAATACATCATTTTCTTATATTTAGTCTCATCCAATCGTACAATTTAAAGTTATTAACCTAAACTATTTCGGGTTTCATAATTGGTTCAAAGTCTTGTCAAAGTACCGATTCTTGTCGCAAAAATGTCAATTAAAAAAAATTTCTATCTTAATAATGAATTTTTAGAATTTAAAGACGAAAAAAAAAAGTCCGGGCTGGTTGTAATAATTTCCTGTTAATACAGTTTGAACCGCGGAGGTTCTTTATAATACTACATAACACCTTGATTCATTTTGAATAATTTCCATTTTACTTTTTTGGAATTAATTTTGAAGGATTTAATAGCTAGATAATAAAAATGTAATCATGAAATATTTTCCTTTTTGTAGGTAGGTTTTTAAGAAAAAAATTCAAATAGATAAATCTTATTGATATTTAATTAAAAAATTAATTTCTTAATAAATGTTCTTGATTTTTTTTCTTGCATTTCTTAAAACTTTCATAAAGATTTACAAAACAACTACCGATAAAAATCATGAATTGAAAAACTAATGCACATTATGAACATATGCACATTATGAAAAATATGCACATTATGAAACATATGCACATTATGAAACATATGCACATTAGAGAAATAATTTTTGTATTTATTCATAAAAGTATTTATAGAATAATATTTTTAATTATCTTTTTTTTTTCATGAAATAGTTTCATTTTCTTTCTTATTTTCAATTTTTTTTTCATTGCAAAAGAAATTCACTTTGTGGAATAATCGATTGAAATCCAAGAAAACGACTTTGGAATTCCACTTTTCAGCAGTTCCTTTTTCCTTTCAAACTTCATTTTAGAATTGGATTGTAATCCATTTTGCTGTATGAGATATAAGTTGATACTGATACTCATAATACCCGATACGGTCAGTGATTGATTTTTACCATTCGTATACTCGACTTTGCTTTCTCGTGTACAAGATGGTACCTGATATTACCAGTAACAAATCCCCCCCCCCCGACGGAATGAAACCAGGTACTCGCCGGATATCGGATTTTACACTTGCGCCAAGAGTAGTAGCTGAAACTGATATGAATAAGATTTAAAATTGGTTTTTCGCTTTTTCGGAAGAGGTATTGATGATGACATGCAGAACCTTGGTTTTGTTGTTATTGGCGATAGCGAGGACCGAACTCGCAATGTTTGGGTTCGTAGCCGAGTAACTTGACCATAAGATAAAAGTAATTACTCATGCCTCGTAGCTGTTATCTGGCTTATAATGCTTCACCACAGTTTTGACACTGATTGACAGGTGGAGAAGGGGAAAAGAGTGGCTTTGCTGATTCACTTAGTATAGAAAGAAGGGGTGATTATTCAGTGGCGTGTGCACCCTTACATGACGTAACGGGCAATAGTGGCTGAGGTTGAAATATATTTGGTTTCAAAAAGTATACATGCTTATGTATATGTGCATGTATCAGATTGTTATATTATGAATGAATGAAGGAGATGAAAATTATTGAACTGTATCGATTGAGTTCAAAATTTGATACTGAGAGTAGCAAGAATATATACAGGGTGTTTATAAAGTCCCGGACCCATTTTGATGTTTAATAACTCGTAAAATAATAAAGATATAAACAAACTTATGGCATTTATTGATGGAATAACTCAGATATTTTCCTTTTCAGGTTTGAATATTTTTACTTTTGTAAATATCGTCTGCACGTGTGATTATTTTCAGATAATTTCATTTTCCAGTCTAAATATCTGTACTTTCCTAAATATTGTCTGCTTATTAATTGCATTTTTCTCTCTTTTGTTTTTGGCAACTATTGCAATGTTATGTTTACTTTTGATGTGTTTGTTCTATGTAGTACTTTTGTATGTGATGTTTTATTCGAGTGGATATTAAGGAGAATGCGTACACCACAAGAGAAAGCACAGATTTTATGGGGGTTCATAGAAATGAAATCGATAGTGCAAGCACAGAGAAATTTCAGAAGAATTTACCAAAAAGATCCTCCATCCAAAAACAGCATCTTGCGGTGGAAAAAGAATTTTCTAGAAATTGGAAGTATCGAAGATAAGAAACGTTCCAGACGTCCTTGCACAAGTGATTTTGATGTTGAGCGTGTCAGAGAGACATTTTTACACAATCCTAGAATATCTGTGAGATCAGCGGCAACAGAATTGGATGTGCCAATTTCGACGGTGTACAAGGTTATTAAGAAAAAATTAAGACTGCATGCATACAAAGTTCAAATTGTTCAAGTTTTGGAACCGAACGATAGGCCTAGGAGGATGGCCTTTGCAACAGATATGCTAAGGAGGATAGAAGATGCTGCTGATTTTCTGAAGAGCATAATGTTCTCCGATGAAGCATCCTTTCATGTTTCTGGCGTTGTTAATCGCCATAATGTGCGCAAATGGCTCTGTGGATGCCGACATGCTTGTCGCTACCTGGCGTGAAATTGACTATCGACTTGATATTCTCCGTGCGACGAAGGGGGCACACGTGGAAGTTCATTGACAAGGGTCATGAAACTTTTTGAGTCTATTTAACCATTTATGTTATTAATTTAAATCTATCTTTATTATTTTATGAGTTATTAAACATCAAAATGGGTCCGGGACTTTATAAACACCCTGTATTTGGTTTCAAAAAGTATACATGCTTATGTATATGTGCATGTATCAGATTGTTATATTATGAATGAATGAAGGAGATGAAAATTATTGAACTGTATCGATTGAATTCAAAATTTGATACTGAGAGCAGCAGGAATATATATATATATATAATATAACCTTTTTTTGGGTGGGAGGGAGAAAAAAAAAGCAATTCTTCTATATGCCTTTTCGTTCGACGCGAAAGATATATCGTTTTCTACGTCGTTCTGCTGAAAATTAATCAGCAATAGTGGTCTCATCCAAACCTTTCTACATGCTCCCTAATGATGAATAGAAAATCTTGCATAGCAGTGGTGTAACGAAATATCAACCTTTGAAGTGAATTGAGCATTTTTATGGAATCTATCATGTCATCCTTGGCGAGTTATTTGGCGAATAATCCTTGTTATTTGGTTAATAGAAACCGAAAATCGAATTTGTGTTTAGAACGCGTTTTTCCTAACCGATTGAAATAAAAGTTTGACACAAAACTGCACCTGTAGTCCTAAACTTCCATACCAAATTTGATATATTTAAGACATTGCAACTTTGTGTTATGGCATTTACATGTTTCTAAACATACAGAATGGAAGTCAATCCCTTGTTGGATTTGGCTCAAAATTTAATAGATGTTTAAACTATGGATGTTAATTCTGTGCACCAAATTTTATCTATCCAGCTCTCCTTTGTAGCTCTTTTGCAGTTTTCTTGTTAAATTATATTCGAACATCCGGACAGACGTACTTTCTCTAAGTGGATTGATAGAAATCCACAAATTTAGTATAAAGACCGTATGAAGGTATGATCAAATTTCATCCGTTTAGCTCAAAGCGTTTTTTAGTTATCTCTGTCACTGACAGACGGACATTTTCTAAAAATGTGTTTTTCGGACTCAGAGTGCTGATCTAAGACATGGAGATTCGTCAAAATCGAAGTTCTTGGTGATTTTGTTCTATCGAAGTTGATGATGATGTTGTTGCTAAGTTAAAATTTTTTGATGATTTTGATTCTTTATACTATGCATAGAAGAAAATAAGATGCTGAAAAGAATGTGCTCTGCCCTGTTGATGGATTGAAATGTTATATTTAAAAATATTAAATTTATACACAGAAAAAATGACACTGCAGTTCTCCAGTACTTAATTTTTACCTCTCCTGTGCGTTTTCTTTCTTCGTTAAAATTGGTTTTGTAATCGTATTTCTATGCTGAAGAATATATTTTTCTGTCAGAGCTACAATTTTTGAAATGAAATATTAGCCATTTCTGCCATGTTTACTCGGATGCGGATTTATCTTCGTTTTGGTGATCTGTGAACAACAAGATGGTGCTATTTTCTTGCTTACGAATGTTCTTCATATATTTAAATAAATATGGTTTTAAAATAATGGTTAAATATGATTTTTTATTACTTATTTTGTAAAGTAATTTACAACTTATTTAATTTCTGCTGAAATCTGCATAGATATTGAACATTGTTTTTATTATATTAAGAATGGGATATGCAAAAATAGTAGTATGTGTTCAATTACTATTGGGCAAATAACATAACGGAAATCGAAGTCTATTATTCAGAAAATCTTTGATAAAAAATACGTGTATTCTTTATAAATATTTTTTAAAAAATCTGTATTAAATATGGTCTCTTTTTGATGTTGCCAAAAATAAATTTAATGTTGCCAAATTAGTTTTCATATGAAGACTAATTTGGCAACATTTGCAAAAAAATTTGCATTTTGTAACCAAACGGTGAAACAATTTTTGAGCTTTCTTCCAATCTTTGAGTTACTAAAAAAATAATGATTTTTTTTCTATTCAATTCTGGAAATCTTCCGATCCGGTAATCAAAAGCAGCTAATGAAAAGTTTTTCAAGTAGTTAAAAGTAGTGAATCATTATCTTTTAGTCCTTTAGTTAAAACTAAAATTTTCTTTCTATATGTTTTTAAAGGAATTTTTTTTAATGAAAACATAGCTTAGTGTTAAATTGAATAATTATTTTATAAATGTTTGCCAAACATATCTAGTTTATTTTAAATAATTTGTGAAAACATTTCTATGAAACTGAATTTCATTGAAATTCTTAGACTCACTCGTGTCTCGTATCGCTAACGATTTGTATTCCATATAAAATAAACCGTTATTAATTTTTAACTTTGTCAAAACAATTCCTTGATAATTTAACTCAAAATCGTTGATAATGATTTTCAAACCGCTTAACATCATCATGCTTTACGAAAATATAATTCTGGTAATAACGTGTTACGCAATTTATATGCTTAAGAGTGAAATATCCTTTTTCATGTTCAAAAGAATTTAAAAAAAACAACCATTCGTATGATTTAAAAGTAGCGTTTCTTTATTTAGTTATTAAACCTTTCCATTTCTGTTGAGAAAACTTGCTACAGCATATGATTAGAATTATTATTATTATTATTTTGCTAACTTAGATTTATTTCCAGTTTTTTTTTTCTACGTAATTAAATGCTTTCTGTTTAAAGTAAATGTCACCAGTCCGTCAGTTTATTTTTAAACTTCCAATTTATTTCATGTTAGGATATGATGTGAAATTTCATTTCAATAGGCGATAGTTCTTATTTAATTTCTATAATAAAATAAACAATAGAGATAAACTCAGTTTTTTTCCTTTTTATTTAAAAATAAACTGAATGCGCAAACGATAAGTTTTCAAAATTTTGAGTAGTTTGGTAAAAATAAATTACAATTAGCTCTAAACATAGTTTTGTCTATTTTCAGTGTTATGAAAAGAGGTATGATTATATATGTTCTAAATGTCTCATTTCACTATTGAATTCTATTTTGTCAGATGCATCATTTTTTCTTTAAAAAATAATTTCTGATCATAAGTGAACTTTTTTCCATGAAGTATTTCACTATGATTTATTATGAGTAACATGAAAATAATGTTCAAGAATTTAAAAAAAATTGAGCCAACTTTTCAGAAACTGTGTGAAGGATTTTCAAAAAGAGAAAGAATAGACGATATAATTTTTTTCTCTTAATTCTTAAAAGAAAAATATTTTAATAGATTTTTATTTAAATTTTATTGTTTACCGAACAAAAATTTCTTAACTTTTTTGGTTTGAATAAGTAATTACAGATATTTTTTTGCAATTTGACTTGGGTGTTGAATTGATATAGACTGTCTATTATCAAAATTTTCCAGGTAAAAATAAAGAAATAATAAATCTTGCATATAATTGTTATCGTCTTTGTTATAATATTCTAAACTTATTCATTGTTTAAGAATTGAAAATAGATTTGCAATATTAATTAATCGCTTAGTTTTTTTATAATTCGCTTCAGTGTTTTCAGTTGCTTGGATTAGAATTTAATTTATAGCTATTTACAAATATGAAATTAATGTACTTGCTTAAGGCAAAACTAATTTTTTCTAATCTCAGCAACTGCTTTGTACTGGCAAAATAAATTTATGCTTTGATTTATATGGTATAAAATTGAAAGACAAATATAAAATAACAAATATAAAATTAAAAGAAATCTCTATTCCATTTTCTTATTTAAATTTCATTAATTCACATCAAATAGATTTCTTAAGTTGATATTCAATTTCATTAAGCAAGCTAAATCTATTTAGTTACCGCTAAATTCATTGCAGATAATTTGCATCTTTAATTTTCATTTGAATTGAGAGAAAATAAACTCTTTCAACAAAGGAGTTGAACCACCTCTGTTCGCCTAGTTGCGTGGTTCTGTTTGCAGACGAAAATCAACCATCACGTTTGTGACGTCTCGGTAGGTCTAGTTAAACAAGGCTCTATACAAGTCTATAAAGGGCATTTGCATTCTGCTTTTTTTTTTTTTTTCATCGCAAAATCAGATCATCTGAGTGAATATATCAGGAGCATATTCTCGAGGGGAAAATATATACTTATACCTGACACTCTGTTTGATACGTGTAGAAACAAATAGGTTGAAATTGTAATTTAATTTTTTTGTGTGTGTGCAGATTTTTGACTATTGGCAGGCTTTAGACAAATGATGAAATTTATTTATTATTAATATCTGTAATGTTAGTAGTGAAGAAAGCCTTTTTGAATAAGCTTTGAAACTCTTGTGTTTCTAAATCACTTATTTATTAAATCATTTTTTTTTACTTCTGTTGTTCTTTTACAACTTGGATGTTCTGTTAAATTTAATTTCTTTTTATTTGTAAAAACTTTTTCCGTGAACATTATACATATATGTAAATAATATAGCCTTTAATCTCTTGCTTTGTTCATTTAGGCCTAGCATTACCTCAGCGAATGTTTATATAAACATTATCATTTTTTTCTCAATCTGATACTAAAATCGCATAGAGAAAATGGAATGCTTGCTTGGCCACGTGACTCGTGCTGCATATACAATACACAGTACAGTACAGTGCAATACACAGTATAGTACAGTGCAATACACAGTATAGTACAGTGCAATACACAGTACAGTACAGTGCAATACACAGTACAGTACAGTACAATACAATACACAGTACAGTACAATACAATACACAGTACAGTACAGTACAATACAATACACAGTACAGTACAGTACAATACAATACACAGTACAGTACAGTACAATACAATACACAGTACAGTACAGTACAGTACAATACACAGTACAGTACAGTACAATACACAGTAAGTGCAATGCGTTTTACACGGGATATATGAGAGCGTAAACATCAACTTAACATCAAGTTAATGTTTACGCCCTTGGCACATCTTGCAATATAAAAAAAAAACATAATATGTCATGCTATTAGGTTTTATATAACATGATATTTTTATTCTCATATTATACTACGTGAACTGTTGTATATCTTCCTTTGTTTAATGGAAATCTTTTTTTTTTAAAGTCTACTGTTCCTTACTTTTACATAAAAGAAAAAAAGAAAAATGCTTTGTTCACAGAAATAATTTGCAAGTAATTTAATCTTCAGAAACTGCAATATACTTGAAAGTGTATGAATTCCCCTTAGGTGTGAAAGGGTCTTAAATTATATATAATATTACAAATAAGTTTTATACTATTCGTGCACAGAAATTAGAGGATTCAAAAGATTTCCTCTTACACATACTAAAATTCGGTTTATTATTATTTAGTTTCCTGGATGGTGAGAGGATTTTTATAAATATAAAAGTGAATGTTGCCCTCATTTTATACCCTTAAGAATCGATGTTCCAACATCTAAATTTCTAAAGAATTTAATTCTGCTCTTCCTTAAACAAATTTTAGACGATTTAATTTTTTTACCATAAAAGTTTTCTATCTTTGAGTCCATGATTTTTCAGCAGAATATAAACTGGCTAGAATATTTGTGATATGCAAGATCGGTTTTTTTTTCTTTCTTTTTATGCCTTTCAGATATAAATGTGAAATTCTATAAAAAGGTGAGAAGATATAGTAAATATTAAATTCGGAACTAAAGTACTTGTTCCCTAATAAACCGAACGCAAACCGAAGAAAAATTGTTGCATGATATAATTTTCTAATTTTCCATCAATTAAGTCTTTGCATTTCTAATATTTATATTATAGTTAAAGCTTTGCTATAGAAATATGAATTTTTTTTCTCTTTTAAGTCACAATTTGATACATTTTAAAAAAGCTTTTTGCATCTTAAAGATAGTTTAATATAAATGTGCACTTTTTTTATGGAAAGTTTTGTAGATATTTTCCTTGATTCGAAATATAGCTTGGTCTCTGAAATATTTGATCCTTTTTTTCGTGGTTAGTTGATTATTTTGAGCTCTTTACATTGTTGAGAGGCAATAAGAATGGTATCTAAGATACAAGTATCGACAAAGTTTCAAGAAACACTTTATCGATATGAAGTTCATTCATCAATTATATCGTAAAAATACTCTACATGTTACTATTGTTATGAAATAAATTTTTTCAAAAAATTATATTGACTATCTGTAACGAGATTTAAAATATTCAATATTGTATGGAAAACTTAATGTCTGCACTACAACTAGCTCGAGAAGGCAGATAACCTCCAACTTCATACCGACGACAGCGTTTAATAAGAGAAAGGAAAATGCTAAATGGAGAGCAATGTCACGAAAAAAATGCTACGACTGTGTTAAATATAACTGTGTATGTCTTCTCATTTATTAGAATGTGTATGTCTTCTCATTTATTAGAATGTGTATGTCTTCTCATTTATTAGAATGTGTATGTCTGCTCATTTATTAGAATGTGTATGTCTTCTCATTTATTAGAATGTGTATGTCTGCTCATTTATTAGAATGTGTATGTCTGCTCATTTATTAGAATGTGTATGTCTGCTCATTTATTAGAATGTGTATGTCTGCTCATTTATTAGAATGTGTATGTCTGCTCATTTATTAGAATGTGTATGTCTGCTCATTTATTAGAATGTGTATGTCTTCTCATTTATTAGAATGTGTATGTCTTCTCATTTATTAGAATGTGTATGTCTTCTCATTTATTAGAATGTGTATGTCTGCTCATTTATTAGAATGTGTATGTCTTCTCATTTATTAGAATGTGTATGTCTGCTCATTTATTAGAATGTGTATGTCTGCTCATTTATTAGAATGTGTATGTCTGCTCATTTATTAGAATGTGTATGTCTTCTCATTTATTAGAATGTGTATGTCTTCTCATTTATTAGAATGTGTATGTCTTCTCATTTATTAGAATGTGTATGTCTTCTCATTTATTAGAATGTGTATGTCTGCTCATTTATTAGAATGTGTATGTCTGCTCATTTATTAGAATGTGTATGTCTGCTCATTTATTAGAATGTGTATGTCTGCTCATTTATTAGAATGTGTATGTCTGCTCATTTATTAGAATGTGTATGTCTGCTCATTTATTAGAATGTGTATGTCTGCTCATTTATTAGAATGTGTATGTCTGCTCATTTATTAGAATGTGTATGTCTGCTCATTTATTAGAATGTGTATGTCTGCTCATTTATTAGAATGTGTATGTCTGCTCATTTATTAGAATGTGTATGTCTTCTAATTAAGACTCGTTTGATATCCGATGATGGAATATAGCAACATCGGAATATCTTACAGCTCTTGTAAATAAATGTAAGCAAAATAAATGTGGTATCTGTTTAATTTTTATAAGAGTTGATTGAAAATATTCTTACAATAGTGATTTATTTTCTCCCTACTTCATTGTCTATTAATTCATAATTGGCATATTTTTTCCCTCAACATATACTGCATAATTTTATTTTTCCATGAATTCTTGATAAAATTTTCTCTGCTTTCAACGTTTTTTTTTTTTTGCTAAAATTTGTAAAAAAAAAAAAAAAAATAAGCGTTGCTTATATAAAATTAAGCATTGTACATATTCATACTGTTGCGAAATTTCCCCGGGGTTCGTTTGGATAGTGGGAGTTATATGGTGTGAAGAATGCTCAATCACCAGGCGGCAGTAGAAAATAAAACGACGACGTTTATTTACACGAAGACACACAGGGCAGCACAAAGACGACAACTATATACAGCACAGAAGACGATTATCTTCAGCCGAGACGTGCAGCAACAACAGCAAATACAGCAGCATATAACAGTATGCACAGAAGCAGCTCGACTCCGACGCTGCTCCGCTAGTCCCTGGAAGACGAGTTCTTCGCCGTCGATTCCGACTCGACTCACCCTGCCCGGCAGTTGCGGGTGCTTCCTTTTATAGGTCACAGGAGGCGGGGCTGGAAGCCTCTCAACCAATCAGGAACGTTCGAGGCGTATCTCCGTTCCTACTGGACGGATCGGGAAAATTCTCGATGTTTCGGGTATAATCTATTTTGACGCCAAAGTCGCCAAATTGTCGCCAAGATCTGGGACTTCCCATGGAACCAACTATGCTGGAAAGCCGCATCACTGATTCGTAACAATACTAAT
This sequence comes from Argiope bruennichi, assembly GCF_947563725.1. Classification (NCBI taxonomy): domain Eukaryota; kingdom Metazoa; phylum Arthropoda; class Arachnida; order Araneae; family Araneidae; genus Argiope; species Argiope bruennichi. The sequence goes on from NC_079157.1 coordinate 32,379,419, forward strand.
TTTTATGAGCTTTTAATCCCTTTTTACGTAAGGGCGTATAAACATGTTGATAGATATCAATATTAAAATAGCAGTTACAGCTATTTTGATTTACTAATGTAATTATATGTTTTTAAGAAGCTATGGGGGTGTTATTCAAAATAATTCTTGTGAAAGTATTGCGAAACAACTCTTCCTAAAAATATCTGAACTCATTTTATTATTTTCAAGGGTATGAAAATATTTATTTTCGTAATGCAGGACTCAATTGTTTCTTTTGAACAATAACACGTTTTTCTCTTTAAAAAAATCTGATATATCATTGTAATTAATTGCATTTTTCTGAAAGCAGGATGTTATTTTGATGATAGTTAGATTTTCTTTCCCTTTACCGTTAGTTTTAATACCAATTTATTATCTATCTTTACCTCTAATTTTAAGATTGCTTTTTGTGTTGGGCAAATTTAAACACTGCTTTTTAATCGCTGAAATCTATTCGTAAATATATCTATTATAAAAGTTTGAAAATGCTTTTTTGGTATATATATTCTGGACTTGTGATGGTTACAAAATTCTAATATTTTCTCTTTTGATACAACAGATGGCGTTACCTTATTAACATCAATGTATATTTCCCATGATCCTTCCTGATGAGGGTCATTTTTAGATAGTACTCTAAGGACTGTCATGGACTTTCGTGTCTGTGTTGGTTTTGTCTTGTGAAATGTGGAATTGAGAATATAATTAAATGACTGTTCCTGAAACTCGTCTATATTTCATTTACCTCATAATATGAAGTTATAAAGAGTCTCGTTCCAGTGTGTTTAATTTCAAAATTGACAACACTTGTTGTCTAGTGTTACTCGATCGGGGTGTCGATTCCTGACGAGTGGAACAAAAAGCGTATGTGTGATTAGAAAGAATTATTAGCTTGACTGGAGCTTCGTCAATTAATTTTACTGGTCTGGTAAGTGAATCCAAGACTCCTCAAACTAAACTTTGAACAGTCTTTTAAGTTCTTTGATGTCAAATTACGATTGCAGCAAACTTTATTTGCCTTTTTTTTTTTTTTTGAAATTGAGCCTTTCGTAAAAACTTTTTTTATATGAATATTTCTTTTGTTACAATTATTTGGAAAATTTTTGAAAATCATTTTAATTAAAATGTAGGAAAAATATTAGTAAATTCGTGCTTCGACTTCCATAAATATTGTTGATAATTCTTCTGTTTTTGGCTATCTTGCAGTTGAAACCAAATGAACGTAATTTTCAAGGTTAGGAATTACATCAAATAACAGTAATTGATTATTACATTCAATCCTCTCTTTCATTAACACATTTAGCTATTGTTGCTTCTGTGGTATCATAAGGCTTACGCTATCTATCAAAATCAATTGGTAGATTATTTTCTATTTCAATAATGGTATCTTTTAAGTTTAGTTTTTTTAAATTTAATGATTAATAAAACACGAAAAAATCCATAAATTTTTTTTGAGATTTAATAAATGGAGAATTTTTTCATAATTATATTATTAACTCACATTTATATAACAAGACATCTCAGAAAATAAAGGAAAATTCAGATAATCATGCTTTATTGGGCATTTCTAAATCGCTTTGATTGGGCAATTAGTTCGAAATTTCATTTCTTCTAAATTCTAAGTCCAACAAGACAAAAATAATTTAGATTAAAAAATTCTTTAAAAAATTTCTCAACTACATCATTTCCATTATTGTTTAAAATAAGCTAATTTATAAACTAATAAATAAGCCAGTTGTAAAAAAAATAAGTGTATTTTTTTAAAACAGAGAAGAAAAAATTGTTTTGACAATTTATTATGGAATGGGTGCATAGTTCCTGCCAACATGCTGTGTTATTTTGGCATGAAGTCAGTTATTTCTATTTAGTGAATGCTTGAATCACAAAGCAGTCTAAATAGTTCATAAGTTCTGACTATGTTTGTAGAATTTAGATTCCTTTTTTTATCAGGGCATCCGATGCATATGCAAAATGAATTCCAAATCATTATTTTGTCCGTTGTCACTGCACTCGGTTGATGGTAACTTGTTATTCTTGATCGTAGCTGCCAACTTAACGGCTTAATGTGAAAGAAGAAAGAAAAAGTTTTCTGAAGCTTTTTCTTGAACACGGTGACATTTTCGGAGTGGAAGGGACCTCAGCTATTTTTAAAATACTCTGGGCCAGCTTTACAAATAACTTCTTTTAATCATTCAGAACTGAACTTATGATGAATGACGTGGATGAAGATGCTGTTGATATATAAAGCCTTCAAGATTTCTCATAACAAACGAGATCAGTTGGTAGTTTCTCTTGATCTTGGGAGAAGAATGAGAAATGCCATGAAAAGCATTTAGGCGAAGAATAAAAAAAATCTACTCCGTCTCTGCATTTGGAGTTGCTATATTCTCGCCACAATTTGAACGTGTCTTATTTAATGTACGAATAATATTTGTTAAATATCAAACAAAAATCTTGTTAATATCGCCATGTCAGATGATAGTGCGCCAATTGTGGCAACCATTCTTCTGTATAGGTTCTGTTTGTTTGTTTCTTATGGCACTTGCCACTGACAAGCCCGCTGTTACGAAGACAGCGATTTAAGCCTGAGGGGGACGTCTCTTATTTTTATAGCAGCGCCAACTAGGGCCAAGAGTACGACTTTGCTACTCACGCATCACTCATTCGCTTGCACAACCCCTTTTTACAGGAGGGCACATTCACACATCTCACAGATAGAACAACAGAAGAACAACCATGCCCAAACCGGGACTCGAACCCGGGACGCCCAGATCACGGGGAAGACGAGCTACCCCTATGCCAGGACACCGGCGTATAGGTTCTGATTTTTGTTCTTTGTATTCTTGTTCGTCTCGTTGCGTGGTTGGCGTTCTATGGTGAGCGTTCAGTCATGGTAGTATGGGACTCTTAATTAAATATTGTTGATTAGAAATTAGTTTCATCATTTAAGAAACGAACCAGCACTCGTCGAAACTTTATAGAAAAAGTAATGCATATAGTTCATTTTGTAATATACATGTAATATTCTACAATATTTTTACTTTCTCGTATACAGGGTATAGACAAAGTACAGTTATCGTCAAAAAATTCGAACTCGAGATTTTGACGAATCTCTACGTTTTAGCCCTCCCTGATTTCGAAGAACAGATTTTTGGAAAATATCTACAGACAATTTGTCTGTGATAAAGATAACTCAAAAATGCTTTGACTTAAATGGTTGAAATTTAATATACGGTCTTTGCACCAAATTTGTAGATTTTTTACAAAATTTTAAGGAAACCCTGCTCAGAAAAACTCTTTCTGTCCTAATATAAATTAACACGATAATTGCAAAATGAAGCGAGCTAGATAGATGAAATTCTATACACAGATTTGACATCGATAGTGTAGACATCTGCCAAATTTTGGGCCAAATATAGCAAAGGATTGACTGTCTGTTGGTTTGTACTTTCAGAAAGAAGCAAACACGACAGTTTAGAAACGCAAAGACGAATTTGATATGTGGATTTTGTGACTTCATGTGCAGTTTTGTGTCAAATCTTTATTTCATGTCTGAAACACAAATTCGATACTGTTAACCACATGCCAGGGATTAATCTCCAAAAAAAACCCCTCGCCATAGATGATATATTCAATAAAAATGTTAAATTAACAAGAAAAATTAATACTTCATACTCTTGTATACCAATGCCATGTAAGGCGTTCTCTGTCATGACGCTTATTAGAGAGTATGCGAGAAATTTTTGGCGAGACCTCTCCCGCGGGTTAAATAATATAGTTAAGTAAATAACTAATATAAATAACAATAATAAAAGATTTCTATGGCAATCTTATAGGATGTTGTTGCGGAGTACCGCTTTAGATTAAAATTTTCCATTTTCATATGAAAATATAAAAAATAAATTTTCTATTTGCCGCTAGAGGAAATATTTTTAATTAGGTTGCACCTTAACTATATTAAAAATTTTGGTAAATATTCAAGTTAATTTTTTTTTCAATTCTTCTAAAATTTTAATGATTATCGTTATTTGATTCCTTCTAATTGGCTATATCGATTAATAACTATAATACTCGAACTTAGGATAATCATGAAAATTATTGCTTAAGCCCTAAAAGGCTAAATTTTTTCTGATCATATTGAGATTGCACCTTTCAGACTCTGGATACCGTCGCACGTGCCTGCAATAAAAAATATATTTGTTCGTCACGAAGAGTTCACCTCTCTTACTGCGTCATTAAATGATTTGTGTACGTTTATTTCTTCTGTTTGATTTACTGTTTTATTAACACAACACGTGGATAATGACTGAAGGTCAGCAAAGAAAAAGATATTTGTAGAAAAAGAATATATATATATAAAATATAATATACGAGGATGAGTCTATAAGTAAAGGGACATTTGAGAAAAGATGTTTCGGTTGTATCTGTCACCTATTTTGCACCGCATCAATGACTTCTCAATTGGTTGCTAATCTTCTTTCACTTAAAGCTTTCTTAAATGGTCCAAACATATGAAAATCGCTTGCAGTCGGGTCTGGACTGTATGGTGGGTGTTCTAGCACCTAGAATCCGAACTCCTTTATTGTTTCGGCCGTCCGTTGGACAAAAAGTGGGCGAGCGTTTTCTTGCTGTAGGATGACACTTTTTCGCAGTTTTCCATGATGTTTGTCTCTGATTGCATGTTTCAATTTAGTTCGTAGTACAGCCAATAATTCTCACTGTTCATTGTTTCAACTCACGAGGTGCAATGAACGGCTACTACCCCTTCCATGTCCCAGAATAGTGTTAGCATAATCTTACAAGCTGATGGTTGATGTTTACCTTTCTTAAATTCTGATGATGATGGGTGTTTCAAATTCATGCTCGCAGCCTTACTTTCCCAAATTTCATCTACAGTAACGATTTTTTGTAAAACTCCTTGGTGCAGATCGACAATGGAGCTGCCATATTCAACAGTCTGTAACAAGCCAACCACTAATGCAGGATTAGAAGTAACACGTTGCGTAGAAGTGGTACCGACTGCACTAACTCAGCTCTCGATACTAGCAGTGTTAACAAACCCTATAAATAAACTGCAAAAGTCCCTTTACTTTTTGACTTCTCCTCGTATATATATCTATACTTATAATAAAGCTCAATGTGTGTGTGTGTGTTGGCGCTCTACAGGCCAGGTCATTTGACATACAGCTATCAAATTTGGTACATGTATACCTTAGAGGTCGGGAATGTGCACCTGGGGTCCCTTTTTTTGAAATTTTAATTAGAATTTTAATTATTAATTAAAAACTAACTTTCCCGCCAAAAAAATTTTCCATTTTCCCCACCGCCAAATTTTCCGCCAAAATAATCTTCCATTTTCCCCACCGCCAAATGAGTAAGGCTTCAAGTTTTTTTTTTCTCCCAACAGTAATGAGGCTAGGGTTAATATTTTTCGGGGGATTCTTTCAAACGATTCTGTTTATTTTCTTAATGTTTGATGCATTTAAAATTAAACATTGTTAATTAATCCATGTTTCAGATTCATTCTGAAGTACTTTTGAATTAAAATAACACAGAATAAAGGAAATTAAAAATGTATAATCTGTGTAGCGTTACCCCAACTGGCGTAGAAAAATTCACGCATTTGCGTTACCTAACTGGCGAAGAAAATTCACGCATGCGCATTGTTCTGATTGTTGTCATGACAACCACTATCAACGGATGATTTAAATTATTTTTAGGTTAGTTGCATGCTTTTGTAAGTAAATTGTATTTATGTTAGTTATATATTTTTTTGTATATGCTTATAGTTTTAAGTACATCGTTTTTTAAGTAGTTTTTTTTAAACCTGTTTTAGACCGATTATTTTAAACGATTCATTTTATTCTCTTAGTGTTTGATGCATTTAAAATTAAACATTGTTAATTAATCGATCTGTTCATGATGGATCTGAGAAATTTTGTTGACAAATTCTTGAGATATTACATAAATGAAGAAAGATATTCTTTAGTGCCCATAAAGTTTAAACGCTCAGTGACTCTATTATTAGTAATCATATTATTAAAAAAAATGCTTTGTTTCAGTAAGAAATATTATTATATTAATTGCAGATTAATCATTTACACTTTAATTTAAAGCATAAATTCTACGAGGGGTAACAGAAAATGAGAGAGATACATATCACGTTATGACTGAAGGCCTTTATAATATTATGAGGGAATTATATGACTATCAAAATTTGAAGTTTTAAAATATTTTGCTGAAGAATCTATTAAAGTTGGAATTGCATAAAATATTTAATTATTAAAATTTTAACGAACATTAAGACTGGCGAACCGGCTGGTCGCCAAAGGCGGCTAGTATATAATATATTGCAGCAAAATATTATATATTTTGCTGCTATACATAAAGTATAAAATCAATTGACTTGATCAATTGATTTCATTGACTTGAATTCTAGACGGGGGAGGGATTTAAGATTGAGTACAACTTGGGTACTTCTCGATCATGTATTATCCATTCACGATAAACTATTCAGATGTTTTAATGATTAAAATAAGTCTGAGCAGTGTAATACTGTATGCCCAAATGAAAAAGGGACTACAATTATATGTAAATAAATTTTAATAGTATTATAATTGCATTCCATGTGGTACAGCAATAAATAATCGCCAATGACATTAAAACACGAATCGCAGTTCGTAGAAAGAGAGTAGATGGTTCCGGTGTAGAAACTCTTGGATTACTGACGTATCCATTGTTCTTTTTCCCCTTTGTCATAGCCAAGATTTTGTGGATTATGTAATGAGCAGTTCTTTGGCTTATTTACAGTTCAGCAGCAATTCCACGAATGTTGACCTCTCTATTCCTGCATTACCGAAATCGTGGCAGCGTTGGTCATTATGTCCGCCTGCCCTGGGCGTGGGAAGTTCCTTCATGTTTAAGTGTACCCTTTCGTAATGCTGACATCACCCGAATATGGTGTATCATGCGAAATACTGCTCTCCGACATCTTGTTCATCATACGATAATTGATATTTAATTTATCTTGAATATCCAGCTCTTTTTGCTTGAAGAATCGTCATGTAATGAACTGCTGAAGCAATTTTCCGGAAATTGTGGATATTGTTAAAAAAAAACCCAGTTAACCATGCATTTGCAAATGGGAATACCCCACGCCATCTATCGGCTAACATATTAACTCGCAAGAAGTGATACAACGCCACTACAGTTAAGGTCTGCTTTTCATTTGTGCATACATTACTTGTAACTGGGGCAAGTTCTTATTGAATTTTATATTGCACTTGCAACATAAACGAACACCGGACCTACCCAACAGAAATTCATGAAAAATGAATTTCTTAATAAAATACTCTGAAGTGCTCTGTGTGTACGAAATACTTTTCTGAAATCATTTTAAAACATTTATTTGGGAAATAATTCAATTTATTTCTTTCGTACAGAAAACTGTGTGATGTATTTTGAGACTGTGCGAGATTAATTATTCGTTGATAATTTTTCTCTTCAGTATACAACTTTTTCGGTTACTTGTCAGTTGTAAATTTGTTTTAAAATGTTAGCAATTTTCACTGTAACTAACGTTTTGAAATCTAAATTATAAAACAGCATTGTAAAGACGAAATCTCTCACTTCCTCGTTCACTGAATTTAAAATTTCCTGCAATAAGTTCTTAAATTTTTCACTTTATCCTAAAATGATACGCACTATTTGTATACTATCTAATTATGAAAACAGTCTTCTCAAAGTCCGAGATGTAAATATATTTATAATACATTATCAGATTATTTTATATATTTTAGAAACTCAAACTGTAAATGTTTTTAAATAAAAATAAGGTATGCTAATTATTTTAGACCTTTATTAGCTTGCATTAAATAAAATTTCAGTTAAAACTTTGTAACAGGTGACTCTACGCAATGGAGCTTATAATATTTTAGACGCCTCTGGCGACCAGTTTGTTCGCTTAGATTGACTCTTTAGGTTGTTAAATTACTAATATGTATGTACTTCTGTAAAAAACATTTCACTTTGTAATTTGATACGACTAAAACACGTGAATTAGATTAAAACAGTTTGCTACAAATAATAAAGTGTAATCTATACTTACATAAAGCTCAATATGTGTGTGTGTTGGCGCTCTATAGGCCAGATCGTTCTACTTACAACTATCAAATTTGGTACATGCACACCTTGGAGGTTGGGAATGTGCACCTGGGGTCCCTTTTTTAAAATTTTTAATTAGAATTTTAATTATTAATTAAAAACTAACTTTCCCGCCAAAAATCTTTTCATTTCCCCAGCACCAAATGAGTAAGGCTTGTTTTTTTTCCCACGTTAATGAGGATAGGCTTAACATATTTTCGGCCGATTATTTCAAACGATTCTGTTTATTTTCTTAGTGTTTGATGCATTTAAAATTAAACATTGTTAATTTACCGGCTGGTCACCAGAGGCGGCTTGTATTAAATAAAAGTCGAATCCTACTACGGATTCAATGATAGGTAAAAGTACGCTGTTGAATGTTACGCCGGAGATTTTGAATCCCATAAAAACATTGTTACAGATAGTATATCAGGTTGAATTAAAAATATTATCATTATTAAATAAAAATTGTACGAAAAGGAAATTGATATAATTAAAAAAGTAATTTTTTTTTGTCTTTTAAGTTTAAAAAAAGTAATTGTTTTAAAAAAAATATGAATATGAACTTCTATTGGCAAGTCTATTACGGCTAGACTTAAGATTAATATACGATTAATTACTTTTTATAATAATCAACTTATTTAGAAAAATAAAAGATATTTTCATAATTAGTATTAATAAATATATAAAATATATAATATAATTATATATACTAATTAATACTGTCAAAATTATTAATATAAATAATTTTTATATAAAATTATTAACGATTATATATATGTAAACATATTTTGAAACAGGGGAAGGGGGAGAGACTTTCAAATTTTAAACTTCGCTTTATTCCATCCTGGGAGACAATTTATGTACAAGCAGAAGCGACGAGATACATTAGACAGAACGACGCAAGAGAAAAGAGAAAAAGCTAATGAAATATTTATCCTCCTGATTATATACCGTGAGATTTTCATAGAGATTTCTTTACACGTGTCGATTTAGGAAAGGGAATTATGGGATCTTTTAAAAAAGAATTCGCTTAGGTTGACAGATTTTTATCCCTTCACTTGGAGTGAGGGAACTTGTCGAATCAAACAGAAATTTTACAGACTTTCTTTCGTATTAATTAAATAAAAAAAAAGGTGGAATTGGATCAGGAAAGAAGAGAACATTTTAGAATGAAGTTAATATGGGCTAAATTAAGGTAAAAATTAGGAAATTTTGAATTAGATTTTGAAATACAGTAGACTCCCGATTATCCGCAGGCGGGTTATCCGCGCCTGCAGCACTAAGTTTTTTTTTTTTTTTTTTGCTTTCAAGCAAAGAGAAAATGCTTCCAAAGCAAGAAGCAAACACAAATGACTGATTTCTTCAAAAAGGTGTAGTTTTATAGTTATGCTTTTGTAATTACATAATACATTATATTATTAAAACAGTACATATGTATTCATTTTTCTGTGTATCCTTGACGCCTCTCGTAAGTACAAAGCACTTTTCTGTTTTCATTAACAAAATGCATTTTAAGTTAGTTTTGAGTGATACACTAAAATATTAAGCGTTAGTTAAACATTTCCTGCTGTTTATTTTACATTTTATTGTACATAAAACGATTTCTCAAAGTTGGGATGACTGTTTTCTCTTTTTTTATACCCGTTTTTAGCTTTTTTCCGATTATCCACGATTTTTGTTATCCGCGGCGGCCGCGCCACCCAATTCCGCGGATAATCGGGAGTGTACTGTATCATTATATATATATATATATATATATATATATAATATGAGAGAGAGAGAGTTTTATTAACTGTTATTATTTAAAATAATAAACTCTCCATCATACTTTGATTTTCGTTTTTTCACCATGGTGTTTATTGAAGTCATCACATATCCAGGGGTGTTTGTGCTCCGGGGAAACCCCGGAATTCCGGGGATTTTGAACTTGGATACCCGGAAATTCCGGGGATCGTCGTTCAAAAGGAAGTAGGAATAATAATGAATTATTTATTTTGATCTGGGTAATTTTGTTTGCTTTGAAAGCAGAAAACGCAAGATCAGTGTGTGGGGTGAAAACTTTTCCTTTCTTTCTCCAAAGGCAGTGATAATGCGTGAAAAGGGGGAAAAAACTTCTTTTTTGTTCTTTCCTTATTGCGAGTTATGACTCATTCCCCCGGTTCTCGGACATTCTCTTCTGGATTCTTTTCGGCAAGTAGGCGCGGCAGAAAAAAAAGGGAGAGACTTCGTTCGACCAGATGTGCGATCACGTGACCTGGGTTCAAAGGTCTTAATTTTGCAAAAAAAGTAATTCATTGAACTTTTATAATTAGGTCATTCAATACTTCATAATCGTAATTTCTCATTTCTCCCCCCCCCCTTCTCGAAACTCCAAAATGTCGGTAGTAAGTCCGTAAAATTTTCCGGGGATTTTTTGGGGTCCCACAAACACCCCTGCATATCTGTGGCAACGTAATTGAGCTTGTCACCAAACCACACGTTACTGTGGCGTCTCATTTTTTTTTTCCCCCTTCAGGAAGTCTACCGGATTCCATATCTAAATTTGCTCAGCGCGTCTGACATGTATTAAGTGAAGATGAATTAATTTCATTGTCATTTTTGAAAAAAAAAATGTCTAACATTTGTCATATAAAATCCTCTTTAGTTTTTATCAGTTAATTCCTTTAGTACTTAAATTGTTTGCGAATCGCCTTTATTGTAACTTTCAATAACACTATACTATTGTTAATCTATAACTGAATGGCTGATGAAGTTATCAAGAAGACAAGACTGCATTTAATTCAACATAAAAATAACGATTCAGTAAAAAAAATCTTGAAGGCAAAATTATTTAAAAACAAGTCATTTATGTAAATTTTTATCGCTTGAAGATGACTTGATTTCGTTGTCAAATCTAAAAAAAACAATTAAGCCTGTACCTTTTACATTTTTATACATATTTATGTATTCATCTTTTTTTCATACATCTTTTATATTTTCATACATATTTACATTATATTATACATATTTATTACACATTATTAATTCTTCTCGTTTATTATTTATATGCATTTTTATACTTAATTAATTGCAATCAATAATCTGAATCTCGTTAATTTACCGTAGTGCAAATTTAAATTTTTAACATATCTGTATACAGTAAAACACTGTTTCTGCATATTTCAATGCCTTGATGTAAAACGATGTATAAATAAAAAGACGTGTATTTTGAAATTTCATAAGCATCTCTGATTATTGCAAATGTAATGTTATTAATGAAAATTCGTATAAAAGTAGACATTTTAAAATTTCTAAAATAGCATATTACTAAATTAGTTGAACCTGGCGACCAGCTAGTTCGCTGGGATTATTGGTTATATTTAATTTCAAATAAAATATATAGACATAATTTTATGTCCATTCCTCAAAATTGTATGACATAAACGCCAGGTTGTTTTAATTATCTTAAGTTCTATTTATTGTGTACATGAACCTTTTAAATGGGGACAGTCCCATAACATTATAGACCTACTAAAAACATAAATATCCGTTTCGCAGTCTTCTAAATTTCGCGGTATTGTAATTTCAGTTTTTTTTTATATATTTGTCTTATAAAGTATACAGATATTAAAAAGAATCTTTCTGTTTTAGCTCTCAGCACTGCGAAAAAAATCATTCATCTAAATATTTGATGAAGCTATGAAAACGGTTTGAGTTTCATGGCAACAATGTAATCTATTGTTTATAAATTAGAGAATTATATATTTTTTTAAAAAAAAATGGCAAAGTTCAGGTAAAATTCACACGAATATCAAATTAACATCGTTGAAGAGACATTTTTTTTAAAATTTTGAAATGTTGTAACATTTATTTTTGCAATTATAATATCTGAAATTTACCTTAATTTACCTTTTTAATTAAAATCTTACTTAAAAATGTCAAAAAAAAAAAATCTCTGCGAGGTACACATCCCCACCCTCTTAAGGATATATATGCCAAATTTGGCATGTGTGAATCGAACGATTTAGCCTGTTGAGCACCTGCACACACATAAGCGCGCTTTCATCTTTACTGTTAGTCGTGAGAGAATCGCACACAATTTAATTTTAAAATGTTGTACATCAAGATGCTAATAGCAACCGATGATAAGTATACAGATTTCCATTTCTCATGCATGACAGCTACTTTTGCAGCATGCGTATTTAACACTTTCAACGCTACCAACGAGATATCTCGTCTTTCAGATATTTCCATTGATATTTAATATTTGTCTTTTCATGGAGTTTTTATCTAATTCATCCTTAGCGATGAATGTGTTAAGATTCAAAAAATATTTTTTTTCATGGCACCGATTTAATTTCCAATTTTTTACAATTTAATTGGAAGTATCTGAAAGACGAGATATCTCGTCGGTAGCGTTGAATGTGTTAATGAGTATACTAAAAGAGAAATGCAGACTGGTAACTTTCTTATAAGTTTTCATTCAAGATCTTCTAAAGCATTTCTGATAATAAAAAAAATTAACACAGTAAAAGCCAGCATTCAAAGATAACCAAATGAAAATGAAATCGCTCTTTACAGCATCTTTTAAATATCGTTTGATCTTCCGGGATTAAAATCGTTTTCATTTATAAAATAAAATTTAAAAAAACGTATACTCTCTCGAAGATCATGATAAATTGATTCATTCCTAAGAGATTCCGAATTCGCGATATTGATGTAAAAGTCAATAAAAGAAAAATGTCAAATAAGTGATTATGTGAGAAATGATGAAAAATAGAAAAAGAAAGTGTTTGGTTTAAGGGCAGAAAATTGAAATTGCTGCCATTACATTTCAGCATTCGGCTTTTTGTCTTCGCCGTTTTCTGAATTCAGCAACAAAAAAGGAAAAAAAGAATAACAGACAATTCACATTCACTAACTACCTATCATTAAGATTCAGCAAAAAAAAAAAAAAGTAAAGGCTCGTAAAAATATTTTTTCTATAATTTGCTAAATCATATAACGAATTAATCGAAGGTCTCATGATGACACCCCAAATAGCGTTTTTTTGTGGCACGTGCAAATTTGTGAATGCTCTGCTGTGTTGCTTTATCTCTAAACATGTGTTTCATATTTTTTTAAAAGCTGAAAAATAGAAATTGTATTAAATAAAAAACTGACGTATATTTTCCGATAGTTTTCTCCGTTTGTCAGTTTAAAATTATTGTTATACAAATTTTAAAAATTTTAGAATTCCTGAAACCAATGAAATTTTCAATTTTTTTTCAACATAGACTTAAATTTGGAAGGAAAAAATTCCATATAAACTGAGTTGTTGAGCTTATTCCAGAATTTAAATTCCTTGATGCATGGCTATTTACTTCAGGATTTCACAGTTGAAATAAAAAATGAAATTAATAAAAAAAACACCGTAGTCTCTTTTTTTTTATGGTGTTGTATTTTCTCAACTTATATTTGTACTTTCTAACTTAAGTTTTCTCCCAAATTCTTAACAACTAATTGATATGAGGGAAATAATATCCTTTGAAATTAAAAATATTACATTTCACTAACATTTTATTGAGATGGCAACGTGTATAATCATTTCTAAGTGCATGCTCTTTTTCGAGTAAAATGCCTTGATTGCATATGGCTCACTTATAAACGAAGAAAAAAATATGAAACTCTGGATTAAAATGAAGAAATAGCGATATTTGTAACAATTCCATATCTGCCATTTGTCTAAGAACAACTTTATTTTTTTCTTCTTGATTGTGATAAACTCTCATTGTAGTTTAATTAATCCAAATTTGAAAAATTCATTTACAAAAATTTTGTCATGACCATAAGTATGCATATGAGGAAAACCCAATAATTTATGATTAACCTAAATTAATTGCTATTATTTATTTAATTTAAATTCGATATCAGACTCGGGATAATTTTTCAAATTATTTTTATCCACTGAAAGCAAATAATGTGATCGAAACATGCATTATCAATGTATCTGCGGCTCCAAAATTTATCTAAATGACCCATTTAGAATTCAGGCTCCAACCGAAAACCTTGAACTGTGTAAATCGTTCACGGCTTCGGAAATAGTTCGTGAACTTCTTTTGTGTGTAAGCGTGTGTGTCCTCTTTCAGTTTCATTTTTATCTCGATCTTTTTTAATCTATATGTAGTATAAAATGAAGCCTCCTGAAAGCGTCTGTTTAATTCGGAAAAGAAAAACTCGAGAAATATTTAACTCGAGAAATATTGGGGATATTTATACCATTTTGTAGGGCAGTTATTGGGGAAGGTTTTAGTATATTGAAGTCGTATCAAAATAAAAAAAAGGAGTTGCATAATTGCGATTTTAATTATTTTCTTAATACGATTCGCGCATGCGTAAAATAGCTATATCTGTGCTTTGCACTTATTCGCGCATGCGTAAAATAGCAGTATCTGTGCTTTGCACTTATCCGCGCATGTGCGAAAACCTCAAACAGCGCATGGGCAAATGCAAAGAGCTGTGGTATGCATATGCGATACATTTTTGTTTACGTTTGATTTTAAAGAGCGATTCAAAACTCAAAACAGCCAATATAGTTCACAAGGAAATATCATGAAGCAATCTGGATTTTATTTTCGTATCAGATTACACAGAGTTGATAAACAAATGTGGAACAGTGGGTACGATGACCGATATGTATGTTTTTAATTTTTAAAACAGCTTTTCTATTGTATATTTTTAGTGAATTGTTTTGTCAATGAACATATCAAATTTTTAACTTTTTAATAGTCTAAATATTTCTGAATATGCGATATTAAAACTGCTTTGCAGTTAGTTTTGTTGATTACTAATTATATATTTGTTTGTTTGATGTTGCGTGATATGAATGTCATATCGGGTGGAGGCTAGACTGAAGTTTAAAGCTAATTTTTCCTCTTGGATGTTTTGCAACGGACAATACTATGCGGTTACTACTAGTTTTATATAAAATAGCTAATATAAATAGATATTTAAAATAACTAATTTTAAATTGCTGCTGCATGTTTAATTTTAATTATGAGGTTGTAATTATTACTCTTCAAAGCATATGAAATCGAAATTATTACATTAATACTAGTTTATTTAACAAAATTTTATTTTTTCATTTTATCAGCATTTTTTTACTTTTGCTTTTTTTTATTTTTTTACTTATGATTATTTGACATCATAATCCCTTTTTCATTTTCTATACCCGCAATATTTTTAGTTTTTTTTCACTCAACATTCTCATGTAAATGTTACCGTTAAAGTATGAAATCCGTTATTTTATAGAATGCCTAGTTATTCCAGGAAATAACTGATCGTGTCCGTTAAAGTGTAAAGCTCTCTTGTATTTCATGGTTTAACTAGTTATTTCATAGAATAACGATCTGCAGCCCGTTAAAGTGTAAAATAATCTATATCATATATCTCGTACGACAAATACATTTACCTTCCACCCCTACTGCATTTATGTTTTTGTTTGTTTGTTTTAGAAATAAAAATTGTTTTTGTTTTAGAAATAACGGTCTTTGTAATTCCAAGTGTCATTTTAGTAATCCTTGTTGTAACAAATGATTTTATGGTACGTTTCCATAAATACCATTTATACGCTGCATAAATTAGAAAAATTGCTTCTTTTTCATTTTAATTGTCCATCATTAGTTTAATTTCATTTTAGATAAATTGTTTATTTTACACTTTAACTGTCTCTCATTAGTTAAATTTATAGAATACCTAGTTATTTCATAGAATAACTAGTTAAAGTGTCAAATTAATAACATATTACACACTTTAACGGACACGATTAGTTATTTCATGGAATAACTAGGTATTCTATGAAATAACTGCATTATATACTTTAACGGTAACATATATATACATTCTTAAAATCCGTTGACTTTTTTTTCTTTTGATTAAAAATTTCTTCGGATCAGTTGCAATGATTTTATAATAATTTTCTACTAAAACCATAGTTGCTTGATAACATCGCAGACCCTTTAAACTATATCTGTTTCTAAGCATTCAGATTTTTTAAAGTTTAATGAAGAACTTGGCAGAACAAGGTCGCTATAATGATTTTTATCCCAATAAACAGAAAACAAAGATATGTCGGTTTGCAGCAACTGCTCATGTATTACTTGCCCAAATAAAACGTTGTCAATGGCATCATTCAGTATCGATGCACTTAATTTGGAAATCAAACTGGTTTGAAGAAGTGTGCAGCTACGCCCTCATCTGCTACGGCCATTAATGGGAGTACGCTTTTAAGTAGCTCTGTTAGTGAGTGTTTATTACTGGCACTTAACCGTTTTCTTTCTTCACGTGTTTCGACATTATTTATGATTTTTTTTCTATTTCCTCATTTGAAATAAGTTCTGGTATATTTTTGTAACCCACATAAATATCAGAATTTAACATTTTTTTTTATGCTTGCCTACTATTTATATTAGGGTGTCCCATAAGTTTCTTTCCTGTTTCTAATATGAAATGAATACACAGTATTTACTGTTTAAGATATTATTTATTTTGTTATATAAGAACCCATTGGCTCTATTACCTTCGTCCATCTCTCAGGAAGCCTCATTATGCCTTCTTTCCAAAATTGTTGTGTTTTGGACAAGAAATAATTGCGAATGCGCTTTTATTTCGTTGATAGATTTAAAGCGCTTATCGCGAAGAGAATTTTTTAAGGACAGAAAAAAAGTAATAATCAGATGGAGCTAGATCTGGAGAGTATGCAGGATGCGGTAAAACATCCCAATCAAACTGTATGAATTTTTCTCTTACGACTAATGCAATATGTGGTCTCGCATTGTCATGATGAAAAACAACGCCTCGTCGGTTCATTAATTCTGGCCGCTTATTCGCTATGGCAGCTTTCAATTGATCCTATTGATGACAGTATTTCGTAGAATTTATTGTTTCACGTTGAGGAAGGAGCTCGTAGAAAATTACACCATATCAATCCTACCAAATGGACAAAAGAACTTTTTTGGGGTGTAATAGAGCTCTGGTACGAATGAAACTGATGACATAGACGGCTAATAAATAAGCCTGCATGTTTGCACAAGGCAGAGCCAGATAAGGTCATTCAAAGAAACTTTTGGGCCACCCTGATAAATTACTTCATATTATTTCATAAATTACTTCTTCTATTCATAACATAGGGTATAACGCAATATAATGCGTAATAAAGACTAAACAGAGAAAATATTGGATTAGTGCTGCCAGATTTGGTTGATAAATACTTTTTGAGTATTACGAATTTTATCAATTAAAAATTTTAATTTCATTTTAATTAAAAACTGGTCGGAATGTTGTCGATTTTCTTTAATTAATCTGAGAGAATATTATCGCAAGAAGAGCTTTTTTATACCTATTTAAAATTTAAAAAAATCTTTTTAATGATGCCAATTTTATTTTCATATAATATTTTTTCCTCTAATAATATTTAAAAAATATTTTGAAATATACTTTACAGCAATATTTTTCATTATTTTAAGTACTGATTTATACTGACTCAAGGAAGAACATTTGCGTGTACGTTATAGTAGCGATATAATTAAAAGTAAACTTACAAAATAAATTGCTAATTCATAAACGAATCCCTTTTGCTGTTTTATGTTGTTATACTTGTGGTTATAATGTTATACTTGTTGATCCTATACTCTATTGAAATCTTATCCTCTTTTTTCAGCTCTAACTTGAATCTGAAATATATTAACTTCTCATCTTTTATGAATTTCTTTTTAAATCATATATTTTTTTTATAATGTGATTTCTTTTAATTATTCATCAAAATGACAATTTTGAGTCTCCGTTAGATTATAAATTGTTGCAAATCTTTTGAAGTAAATGCGTTTCATTACTTATCGTTTGAACTTTATAATGAACAAATAAAAGACAATTTAGATTAAACTGTGAGTGCACTTTTATTTATAGTTAATTGGTATCAAAATTTCTACTAGCATACAAATTTTTATAAAAATTGTTCTTAGCGGATGTTAAGATATGAGAAGTTTAACTATTGAATCACTTTGAATAACCAATGAGTAACTAAATGTGTAAATCTCGAAAAAATTAAAATAATTTTAAAAAATTTCGGTTTCAACCAGGTTTTGTACAGAGTTGTGCGCATTCTATGCCTTAATAATTCTTTTATTAGACGTTAGGGATATCTAAACATTTCCATTTGGAGAAATGCTTTAAATGATATATAGCATTCATGTTATTTGACTCACTAAAATGAATTCTTGAAAAATTATGGAATTTAAATTTTTATATTGTCCTATTAAGCAAATTTAGTAACATATTCTTAACTCGTTGGTTGTTGCGTGACTCATGCCTATCTAATTAGAGATTTCTTTTTTGTTACAGTTAAAAGCTAAAGGATTAGTTCTAATTAGATGGCTAAGTCATGGCAGTAAACTCATTACTGCCATGACTGCCATTAGAGTGTAAGCTTAAACACTCTATTATTTTAAATGAAAAATGTTCCACTCTTCTCTACAAAATGTTTTTATTCTCTACATATTAAGAAATAAAAAAAGTAATGATAAAACATGCTAAGGTTTGGTAGAAATTCTTGAGATTGACCATAAACTTAAGCCTTTTTAATTTTCGAACATGTGTACTATCTGTGCATGGCATTACCTTATTTTTAATAATAAGTTAAAATTGTCGTTCATTGGTACTAAAATTTTGCTAGAATTTCATGGAATTCATAAGCATCTGAAGTACCTACTGTATGGGTTCCACGAAAGTCTCCTTGTCATTTCAGACAGTAAAGAAAAAATAAAATAGTTAAAGGATTACATTTCGAATATTTTTGAAATGTTTCTTAAGAATTGTATGAAATGCATGTTTTATCTAAAATGAATATTTTTATTGAGTTATGAACAAAAGCCTTCCAAACCTGGTGTAAAGAAATCGATCCATGTAAGATTTGAGAATCTGGCATCCCCAAATAAGCAAATATCTTTGTAACATTCTTCCATTATTAATGTAATAAAATAATAGCTGTCGACCCATAAGTAAGAATTGAAAATTTCTGAGATCCCTGAATATACAAATATCTTTGTAACATTCTTTCATTTCTAGTATAATAAAACAGTAGAATCCCTATTATTCGATAAGTATCAGACGAAAGAACAGCCGGATCAACTACAGTGCCAAATTAGTTCGCTTAAAAATCACATTTTAATAGCAAAACCATGCTTATTGTACAAAATATGTCAAATTGTTCAGAAAAGTAAACTGTACGTAGTACATATTACAAAATATAACTCAAAATCCTATTGCTAAAGTCACGTGAAGGTTACTGAAATGTTCATGCATAGATTTCCCCCGTTAATGTTCCTCACTTACCCTCTGAGCAAGGTCGGATTAAGTGGCTTTTATGCAATATAAGGTTAAGGGCCTATCTCTCCCATACCTAACGTTGAAAACTAGATATTGTTTGTTTAAATTTTATTTTAAATTAGCAGTTTTTAAGAAACAAATGTTTTGGTAAACTCGAAACTTTTCATCACAAGTAGTCTTCGAGAGAGTTAATTTCATTTTCTCTATTATAAAAAAAGGTTTAAATTTAAAAGTAATATTAAAAAATAATAAACTATAAAACCTTCTATTAGAATATTTAAAATCTTATAAAATTTTTTAAAAAATTGTGAATTAAACAGGCATTTGCCAAAAAATTGGATTATATGGATCATTTAGCGAATTTGAAAATATGAAAAAAAAATCAATATTCAGAAATTTAAAAGTTGTTTGGTTTTAATTTAATAAATTAGAATGCATGGCTACAAAGCACAAAGATTCTGACTTCCATGAAAATACTGCAAAGAAATCTTGATATCCTCAGATCCCTTAAAATTGTGGGGCCCTAAGCAATTTCCTACTTTACTTGTTGTTAATCTGTCCCTGCTTCTGAAAATACCGGGCCATGAGAGATCGGATTGGTGCAGTACCGGATTACAGAGAGTTTGCTGTATATATGAAATTGTAACAATTTGCCACTGTTACTGGTTTGAAGAATTTTATATTATCATTGTTATGGGGGGAATATTTATCGAAATTGGTTACATGGCAAAGAATCGAGACACTACACTCATGTGAATTGATGAAAATCTGTGAGATTTCAAAAATTCGCTATGCATTATTTAAAAAAAAAAAAAAAAAAAACTTTCCAGTTACTGCACTAAGAAAGCTCATACACGTGCGATGGGATTTCAATTCAGATCCAAATTTCAGACAATCTGAAAATAGTAGACTTGTGGTCCGTTTTGCCCAATTTTAAAAATTTGATGTGTAAATAATGTTCTTGCAAGCAATACAATTCTCAGATGTCACCAAATATTTAAAACTTTTTAAATTATTTCCTTACTGCATTGATTCAATTCGAATGCTTATGCCACTTGTCTCATGTGAAATTTCTTCAATCCTCAGGTCACGATGTCAGACCGAGACGCTGCAGAACGAGCTGTGAAGGACGCCAACCCCATCATTGATGGAAGGAAAGCCAACGTAAACCTTGCCTACCTTGGCGCCAAGCCAAGAATAAATGCACAGAATGGTAACGCTTTTTTCCTTTTCTTGAAATTTAAATGCTGGTTAAATTAACTTTTGGCGCATTCTTTTTGTTTATGTTGTCTCTTTCTATTTAAATGAATCTTTGTGCAACTTGAAACGTTAACGGGGGCAACTTGCATCTTTCTCTGAACTTTAAGGAACTTTGAAATGTGCTTGTGATTTTGAGTTTAAAAAATATTTAAGTAAAAATTAAGAGTTGATAATTTTAAATGTAAGCAATATTTTATTAAGAAATGTAAGCAATATAATGTTGACAACTCTTTGATAACATTTCAAAAATCACACAATTTTTTTAGGAGGGGGGGGCTGTTTATTTACAAGGAGATTTTGATTTTCAAAGATATTGTAGTAGAAAATATTCTGATTAAAATCAATTTTCGTCCAAATTTTAGAATATTTTTTTAAGGATTTATTCCACGTTTTTGCATTTGCTTGCAGTTAGGTGCGTCTTATTTGTTTTAGTTAACTCATTGACTCAACAATTTTCTTTCTATCATAATCTAAAGAAAGGGAAAAGAATTTTCCTTGTTCTCATAAAAAACGAAAGAGAAAAAAACTACTACATCAGTTCAGGAGCTAGAGTTTGACACTTCCACTAGAAATCCTTCAGGGAGAAAAAGGGAGTGACATTGATTCTCCTTGACCTTATGCTCGGGTTTTTATATTATATTGTAGCGAAATGTCTGCGTATTTTCGTTTGTTGTCAGTTAATATTTATTAAATCTCTCATACGTTTGGCATTGTTTGGAATTAAAAAGCTTTCACATATAATATATTTTAGATTAAAAAGCTACTCTATAAAGTATTGTAATAACAAAATCATTTTATCATCTGAAATGTTTTTAATTAAAATGTGAATATGAATTGAACCAGACGATTTCACAAACCACCAATAAAACTTTCTTTAAAAAGCATTTTATCATCTGAAAAGTTTTTAATTTAAAATGAGAATATGAATTGTACCAGACGATTTTACAAACTATCAATAAAACTCTTTCTTTAAAAATCATTTGCATCTGATTTATTGTTTATAAAATTTGGAAAAATTAATAAAAATTGAAGGAATTATTGCACAGAAACGAAAATAGTATCATTGAAAAGGGGAATTTTAAATCTTGAGACGATATAAAAATATTTCTTGTGAATTTGCCACGAAGTCAATGTAGAAAAAAAGAAAAAGAGCATATTTATTTCTAATTAATTGAATATATTTCATTAATTTATACATTTTGAAACATTTATTATAATCTTTCCTGTGTTTTAAATAATAGGTCTACAAATTTTGATTTATTTCGGCCAGTTACTTAAGATAAGATGTATAATATGCATAATTATTATGACTTTTATTTGTATTAAAATTAGACTTTCTGATTTTCTCGAGAAACATTAATTTTTTTACTGAATTTTTGAAGCTACTGAGCGTCATTTGAAGTGCAGAAATACACAAATGCAATTTTCTTAAAATTAAAAATAACATTTTTTCTTAGTTAACAAAAGTCTTTATTAATTTTCTTTTCTCAAATGGTATAAAGAGAATTCATCAATTTTTCATTTATTATTTTTTTTTTGTATGTTCAAGATTTTTTTTTTAAATTAACGTTATTTATAAATAATCGTGTTGTTGTGAGCAATAAAAATGAAAATTTTAATGCTGATGTCTGCCATCGATTTATTTTCTCGTTCATTTAATATTTTTGAATCTAAGAAAGTCTTTAGGAATTCTTTTGGGGAAAAAATTCCATAACAAAGAAGGAATACATAATTAGTTATTCACCAAGGAGAATTTCATGAAATTTCTGAAAACACATAAAGAACGTGTTATTCTTTTCATATGTTTTATAGATTCTTTTTATGTTGGAAATAATACTAAGAAAACATTAGAATATTAATTTCGTGTAATAGCTTTCATCAAAATCTGTATTGCGAAAAAAAGGGGGGATAAAAAGAAAAAGCACATGGATGATCTTTGTTATTCAACAAAGGAAAAAATATTTACTTGAAGTCTTTTTAAAAAATGAATTCAGTTGGCGAATAGTAACATTTAATACAAAGCGCTTAATAGCTGCCTGCACATATTAACTTTTCCTCTATTACACATTTTTAATGAGTTTTTCATTCTCTCTAACATTAAAAAGAATTTTTTTTCCCTACTGAAAATATTTCATTAAGGAACTAACGACGAGTTCAAGGAACTACCAAGTGGTATTAAGCATTTAAGTTTGATGAATTATATTTAAACGATGAAACATCTTCACTCGTGGAATTCTGAATAATTGAACCTCTTTAAATATAGATGCTCGTTACACATCAATTCATGTTATGTATAACATTTTATACTAATATTAATTAAAATATAAATACTTTCAGAAAATTTTAAAATTACCATAATCTTATGTTAATAATACGAACTATTTAATCTTGAAAAGGAAAAGAGCTTGGAAACTTTTTAGCACTTTTTTCTTCTAAAAATATGCATTTTTTTCTATCAGTTGTTTTGAAAATAGAATGGTTCATAAAACGATAATTAAATATTTTTAAAGAACTAAATATATTTTTAATTCTTCTGTGGCAACATTTTGTTGTTGTTTTTTATTTATTAAATAGAAAAATATGTATAGTTTCGACTTTTCTGTATCATTTCTCCTTCTAAATAAAATGTTATTTCCTCAAGAAATGTTTAATAGTTATAACACTTAGGAAAGTGAAACAATTAATATCCAATGTATAAGGAAGAGGAAGGAAAAAAAATATATTTCGCAAAGGAAGACCGTACTTAAAAAGAAAAGCTGAA
Organism: Argiope bruennichi; assembly: GCF_947563725.1. NCBI lineage: Eukaryota > Metazoa > Arthropoda > Arachnida > Araneae > Araneidae > Argiope > Argiope bruennichi. Next base: position 32,402,943 of record NC_079157.1, read on the forward strand.
AGACGAGACATATTTGGTTATCGAAATATATTTGGATTTACTACGTTTAGAGCTTTTATGGCGTTTAGAATCATATAGCAAAATTAATACAATATTTAGATTTTTTATTGATTTTTATTTTTCAAAAAGAACCGGCATCGAAATTAAAGAAGCAGCCTTAAGAAGAAGCCTTTAAATTAAGAGAATTATTTCGAAATATAGAATCTGAATTTGATGATGAAATGGTACGTTTTTAAGTGTTTCTATAATAATTTCTCGGTAGAAAAAAATAGTGCATGCAACGGATTCTTATAACTGATGTTAGATAATATGATATAATCAATTTACCAGAATGTAATGTGGCTCTAAATATTTACAGATGCCTTATATTAACAATTTCCAATGGCGAAAGAAGTTTTTCGAAATTGTAACTACTGAAAAATTGTTATAGATCGTCAACTAATTCAGAACGGAGTTCCTATTTAAAAAGAAAAAAAAATTGAGGGAAATTGCAATGTGAAATTGTGCATAATATAAAGTAAATTAAAATTTAAAATGTGAAATTTTTTAAATTTTATAAAATAACTCGACTTTTCTTGCTTTTAAAAAGTTATTTCCTCTAATTAAAGGATATCTAGATTGTGTTAAAGTTTTGATTTCTTTTTTTTTACTATTTTGTTTGAAATCAAATCTTTTTATTAGTTTTTTTTTTATAAAAAAAGCTTTATTTAGAAATAACCTTTTTATTGAAAAATAATTAAGTCAATTTTAAATAATTAGAATAAAAAATAAAATTTAGATATTAATAAATTTAATTACTTATTCTATAATTAGTTTATTTTTAATTTAATTTAATTTTGATAATAGTAATTTCATAATTTATAACATGCATGTTTGCTAAAAAAATTATCATTTAACTATGAATTTAAGGTATAAAAAAATATATCAGGTTTTGGGAGTCAAGAAACTGATTTGCGGAAAAATTGATTTGCCTATGGGACCCCCTGTTGCAACGGGAAACGAACAAACTTTATTTTTTTTTTCGTAGTTTCCTGTAATTCCTTTTTTTTTTATTATTTGCTTTTATTTTTTTATATGATGTATCTGTTCATTTCCGGTCTGGTAGCGCCAGAAGGGATAATTATTATATTGGATTTTTTTAATTAACTAGTTGTCGGTTAGAACTCCTGAAGGAGTGCTTGTATTTTAATAATCTGCATTAAAAATGTTAAAATGTTAAAAAAAAAACGTCCTCACTGCTTTTGTCATGCGGTCAGTAGAGAAGTTATTGGATATTTTTAGTGTAGGCAAGCTTTATCCCGGACACTTTGGTTCGAACTTTGTTCAGCAGAAAGGTATGTGGATTTTTTTGTTGATCAGTAGTAATTAAAGAACATCAAATCCGCAATACCCCCTATTAGGCTTTATCCGGCTCTGCACGCACGCACGCACGCACTAACGCACACACACACCAATGATGGAGACAGGGGAGAATTAATAGTATAAATCGTATTGACACTAACTTAATCGTATAAAGGGGGAAGAATTATCTATATATTGCCGCCAGTCCCTGTGACTGATTAATGTTTTCCTAATACGGCTACGCAATAAAGAGAAACAGAATGCAAGCAATGCATGTCGATAGAGCTTTGCCGAGATCACAGTTGCCAATTTTGATTGCTAATCTAAGTAATTGCATCGTGATTACGATTCAAGAAAACCGAATTGTGTGTTTAAGCCTGAAATATGTATGCAAAACAATATCGCCGTAGTAACATTAGTGAAATGTTAAAGATGAATTCTCATGACTCCAGCCCCATTTGCCCCATTTCTCGCATACTGTTTTATAAAGGTATTATTCCAGAGAATGCCGTGCGTAACATTGGCATACAATAGTTAAAAAATATTAACCTTTTGGCGTGCATTTAGCATTTTTACTGAAATTATCGTGTTATTATTATCGTTTTAGGGTTATAGCATTTACATGCATGCGAGTGTACAGATCAAGAAACATTGAATTTTTTGACGGTTTTGATTTTAAATTTGAGATGACTGTACATTTTAGATGCTACAATTGTATACATTTCATTCATCCGTCTCATTGCATTTTACAGTAAGTGTTTGTGTTTACGCTTACATTCGGACAAACAGACTTTCTGTGATTGTGTTTTGTTCAAAATTTGATAGAAATCTAAATTTTGGTGTAAAGACCACATATAAATTTCATCCAGCATCTTTGAGTTATCGTATACACAGACTAAGTTCAAAAAATGTGTTTTTGGGACTCAAGGAGGCTAAAAGCGTGGAAGTTTGTCGTAAACTCGAAATTTTCGACCATTTCAAAACTTCCACTTTCCATATTACAATATTAGAAAGTAAAACAGCGGGATTGGTCCCCAAAAAATTTGCTTGCATACCCTCTGAAAGCCTTGTTATGCCAGAAAACACCTTACTTGACACCGGCGTACGATACTTACGAAATCTTAACTTTTACGTGAATTTAGCATTTTTACTGTCAATCATCCTTGGCGAGTTATTTGGCGATTAATCTCTGGCATGCGGTTAATAGTATCCGAAAATTGAATCTGTGTTTCCCAACCAATTGAAATAAAAATGTGACATAAAAACTACACCTGTTGTCACAAAATCCCATAACAAATTTGATATATTTAAGTGACTGCGTCATACATTTTCGACCATTTCAAAACTTCCACTTTCCATACTACAATATTAGAAAGTAAAACAGCGGGATTGGTCCCCAAAAAATTTGCTCGCCTACCCTCTAAAAACCTTGTTATGCCAGAAAACGCCTTACATGACACTGGCGTGCGATACTTACGAAATCTTAACTTTCACGTGAATTTAGCATATTTACTGTCAATCATCCTTGGCGAGTTATTTGGCGATTAATCCCTGGCATGCGGTTAATAGCATTCGAAAATCGAATCTGTGTTTCCCAATTGAAATAAAAATGTGACACAAATACTACACCTGTTGTCACAAAATCCCATCACAAATTGGATATATTTAAGTGACTGCGTCATCGCATTTACATGTTTCTAAAAGTACAGATAGACAGACGGTCAAATTCAAAATATTTTTAAATATTACGTAGATTAGTTCCTATTTTTTACGGAGACAGTTATCTCTGATTACCACAATATTTTTTTAATTCATTCGTAACCATAGCACCAATAGCCTGTTCTCAGATAAAGCAATTTAATATTACCTACTAAATGGAATGTAATACGCATATGAAAAAAAATGTGTAAAATTTCTTACTTGACATGATTTAACATTCAAGCAGTTTTGAAATTCCAACAATATTCCATTAAGGTTGGATGAATTCTGGGGAGAATATTGCCAAAGATATGTATATTTGATTTTAAAGAGGCGCAATAAAAAAATGTGATTTTTAGAAATGTAAGATTTTTTTTTTTTTTTTTGCCTTTTCATATAGAGTAAGACATGTTATTTTATAAATAAAACCATGCTTTTATGCGCACAAAAGCACCAGACAAGGAACGTGCTTCATTGCAATACATCTATCAAAATTATACATTTCCTACGTCAGAAAAGCACTAAGTCTGAAAATAAGCTTATTTGTGTGTCTGAATTTAATGCTGATCCCGGATCTTTTCAAACTTTTGAATTATTGTAGAAGATGTGCAAATAATACCTGCACTCATGTCTGAGAAATATGAATTATTAGTTTTAGTTATTTTAAGATGGAATTGAAATTTGGAATTTGATGTATTTTTAATATTTTTACTTAATTAAAATAGAAAAATTTTAAAAATTATTCAAAACAGATTTTACTGTTAACTAATATTTTTATATTGCTATTATAATTTTACTATTATTATTATATTGTTATTTGTATATTACATTTTCTCGTTAATCATTACAAACAATTCTATAATTGTAGAAAGAAAAATCAAAGCTAGATTTAAATTTTCATATCTAATTACTATTTCTTTCTCTTTTCATAATGAAACAGAGGAGGGGGGGGGGAGTGTATCTGTTTAAAAAAATATTAATGAAAAATAAATTGTGAGAATCTTTTTTATTATTTTCAAAGAACATTTTTAAAGAAAATTATCTGAATATTTTTGAAAAAAAAATTTAAGATTATAATTTTCATTTTAATAATCATATATTTTGCGATGCAAAGGAATTTTTGCTCTCAAACTTCAATGAATATTATCTTTATCAAATTAGTTGGGTAACCTTTTAATGCGAGCATGTCAAATTCTCACCAATATAAAATTATATTCACATAAGTTTACAAAATACCTCATCTTTAACGCTTGATTTTAAAAAAATAAAATCTAATTATCTCTACTAAAAATAAAAGAGAATATAAATTTCAAGGTACGTGTTGGTTTTCTGCAAAGCAGGCCATTTGATCTATAACTGCCATATTTGGCACAGATATATCTTAGAATGTGGAAATATGCACCTTGAAAACGATTTTTTTTTTTCAAATTTCATTCAGAGTTTTAACTAAAAATCAAACGATATCTTGGCGCTTTTTAGTGATAACTCTCAAAAATTCAACTGCACAAAATTGATTTCACGCCATTTTAAAATTTAAAAAATCATATTTTTTACTAACCATTTTTTTTGCATGAATTAAGCAATTTCGGCCATCTTTAGTCTACAATATTTATTTTGCCTTTGACATTAATTAGTAAGATGATGGGATTTTGCATTAAAATTACTATTTTTAAAAATGATAGACTAATGAATTATTAATCGTATTTAGAAAGTAGATAATGAATTATAGCAGAAATTGCTGCAAATTTTTAACTATACTGCATGACTTTAGAATCGTGTTCCTAATAAGTATGCTCTACAATTCTAATAGATTAATTGATATCGCAATTATGAAAGGAAATAAATCGTCTGTAAGATATTTATATCATTAACAGAATTATTGACAGATAGAATTTTTGAAGTAATAATTTCAAAGTAATAAATTTTTTACTCAAACAGAATAAAAGGTAACAGAAAATTTATCAGCCGTGAGAAAGAAACTGTTAATAATGATTTTTTTTGTGTGTAAAATTACTTTATGCAAAACCATATAAATATATAATTCATTATTTAATATATATATATATATGTAATGGTATCTCTAAATCTAAATTAAATCCTAATTAATTTCCTAAATTTTATCTTAATTTAGCCCATATTAACTTCATTTTAAAATGTTCTCTTATTTTCTGATCCAATTTCACCTTTTCTTTTATTTAATTAATGCAACAGAAAGTCTGTAAAATTGCTGTTCGATTCGACAAGTTCCCATACTCCGAGTGAAGGGAGAAAAATAAGTCAACCTAAGCAAATTCTTTTTTAAAAGATCCCGTAATTCCCTAATCTAAATCGACACGTGTCAAGAAATCCCTATCAAAATCACAGAATATAATCACGGGGATAAATATTTCATTAGCTTTTTCTCTTGTGTCGTTCTGTCTGTGTCTCTGCGTTTCTGCTTGTACATAAATTATGTCTCGTAAGATGGAATAAAGTGAAGTTTAAAATTTGAAAGTCTCTCCCTTCGGCCACGAAACTGTTTCGAAATTATGTTTACTTATATATAATCGTTAATAATTTTATATAAAAATTATTTATATTTATTAATAATTTTGAAAGTATTAATTAGTATATATAATTATATATTTTATATATTTATTAATACTGATTATGAAAATCTTTTATTTTTCGAAATAAGTTGATTATTATAAAAAGTAAAATTGAATTTGACCCACAAAAATTTGTATCTTGTATGTTTGCCCTTCGGTCTGTTTCAGTTTCATATACTATTTTACTGCGGAGAAAAATAAAAGCTTTGACTTTTTTTTTTAAATGAATAGTCGTAAAATATATAATCTTTATTAAATAGAATAACTGAAAATCAAAATCGGTTGCAAAGAATATCCTCTTGGAATAAATTATTTGAAAAACAATTAACAAAGTGTGTTTGTCTTCGACGAATAAACTTTGGCTGATCAAAAATTTAAGTCTTAATTTTCGTAAAGGTTTATCATTGGTCTAGTTCGTATGAAATCTGCTTAGATATTCTCATTTTGTTGAATTATGGAGGGAAAGATGTTGAATGGAACCGATTTATAATATTTCATCCTCTACCTTCAAATCCAAAAGTGTATTCTCAAATATTTTCTGGAGATAATATGTTTGAACAAAAATGTTTTTTTTTTAATGCCAGTTCAAATTGTTCAAGCTTTGTAGGACTTCAATCGTGTATTTTATGTGAAAGCTCATCTGTCTTCACAAAACAAAATCAAATCTTTTTGAGAAACAATAATTTTTAATCAGTTTTATTTAGCGATATTTGCTTCAGATTTGTAAAGTTACATTTTTATAAGCGATTTTTCATTCGCCTCTTAATGCGTTTTGAAACTTTGTATATCTGTATGTTCTCGATAACAATATACTATTTTAATATTTTTATAACTGAATTATCATCTAATCGTTGATTCAAATATATTTTTTTCATGCAAGTACAGTCACCATATGATAACAAATTGGAGGGGGAAAAATTGATTTCAAGGTTCCATTATATTTATAACATTGAATTTTAATTGAAGGACTAAATAATTTAAATTAAAAAAATACTTTCTAGTGCATTGATAAAAATGTTTTTAGAAACAATTTATTAATATTATTGTATTTCGGACTTTTCTTTTTTTTTTCTGGACAATTTTTATTTGACAAATAATGTTGAGATTTTTTTTTTAAGATTGTACTTCGCCTGTAATTTTGATATTGTGACTTCTAACTGTATATTCATGTAACTTCTTAAATAATTTTTTTCATAATTAATTAAAAATAATAACTTTAATTTAGATTAACCTAATCATGCTGATGAGGAGCAAAAAGTGCAACATCAAATAGAAATCTGAAAATCGAACATTCATAACCGTTACCGAAATTCCCTCTGGAAATCGCACTGGTGAGGAAGCCTAAAACCCCCATCCCAGTATGATTTAAAACTTTGATACAAAATTTGGGAATGCCCACTCAAAATGTTAGTACATTAATTTGGCAGATGCTGGGGGGGGGGGAACATTCCCGACAGTCTCTGCTACGAAAATCAATCCAGTTTTACTAAACTTGATAGCTGAAGACAGATGTCTTGGCAATGAATTACTAGAAAAGAAGCGCAATCCGTTTGTCATTGTAGATTTTTTGTGCTTAAAAAAAATCTATTTTTCATTCTCTAAAGACTAAATTATCGGGTATCTCCAAGATTCAAACTGCGACACCATATAATTTTAAGGATTGTGGAAAAATATTTAATTTTACCGATTCAGATTGTTTTTTTTTTTTGTTTTTTTTTGCCAATTCTGTTTTTAAACTTTCTCGCATATGGCGTAAGGAAATTAAAGATTTTAACGAATTTCCAAGTTTCAGATTTCTTGTATTCCGAAAAACGCATTTTTGGAATTATATCCGTCTGAGAATACAAAAGCTCAACCAGCGGGAGTAGTTTCCTCGAAACTTTCTCGCATACTCTTTAATAAACATGCTATACCAGGGAACGCCTTACATGGCATTTACGTACAATAGCTACGAAATATTAATCACTGGTATGAATTTAGCATTTGTACTGAATCTATTGCGTCATCCTGGACGGAATTATTTTAGCGATTAATCATTGCCTTCCATTAATAGTATCCAAAGATCGAATTTGAATTTTAGACGCATTTTTCTTGGCCGATTGAAACAAAAATTTGTCAAAAAACTGCACTTGTAATCAAAAAATACCATGCCGAATTTGATATATTGAAGTTACTGCGTTTTTGAATTATCATGTTTACATGTTACTGAAAGTACAGACCAACAGACAGTCAACCTACAGTGGAATTGGGTTCAAATTTTGACAGGTGTCTACACTATAGATGTTAAATCTGTGTACCAGATTTTATCCATCTAGATTTCTTCATTTTTTAATTATCGTGTTAACTTATATTCGAACTACCGGATAGACTTCCTGAAAACAGATTTTATTTAAAATTTGATAGAAATCTGCAAATTGGATCTGAAGACGGTATACCTAATTTCAACCATTTAACTCCAAGAATTATTAAATTATCTTTGTCACAAACAGATCGACGAACTTTTTCCAAAAATGTGTTTTTCGAACTCAGGGAACGTGAAGATTCGTCAAAATCTCGAGTTCGAATTTTCCGATGATTATTATATTTCCTCTACTAATATATGAAAAAATAAAAATGCTTTGAGTTAAATGGATAAAATTTGGTGTAAGGATTTTACTCCAAATTTATTGATTTATACCTAATTTTGAACAAGACCTATTCTGAGAATACATATATGCCTGTGCGAGTACAATTGAACACTTACCTACAAAACGTAAAGAGCTGGATAGATCAAATTTGGTATACAGGTTTAGAATTTAAAATATAAACCCGTGTAAAATTTGGAATCAAATTCGATACGAAGTTGACCGTCTATCTGTATCTTTTTCATGTATGTAAACCCATTTACTCAAAAGTGAGATGACTTAAATAAAAGAAATTTGGTTTTTGACCTTGTGATTACAGTTTTAATTCTGTATCAAAATTTGATTTCAATTGATCTTTAAAAAGTATCCTAAAATGCAAATTTGATTTTTTAAACTTGTGTATTAATTGCAATTTCTCTTACAATTTCGCAAATATTTTCTAATTATAATGCAGTTTTAATGTAGATCAACTTAATTATAAGACGACATATAAGATCAATTATAAGGCGCCAATCAGAACTCAGTAAATCCAGTATCAATTTCCGTTATTGGAATTTTCTCTACAGGACGTTCTCTAATATTTTTCAATTATTATGAAATAAAATTCTAAAAGTATCTTGCGCGCAATCAATAAACGAAAAAAACTTTTTTCCTGTGTTAAATCTAAGCAAATAAGAATTAAGAAAAAGTAATGCATTAGTGGGAATTTCCGTGAAGTCGTTATTTTTCAAATTTCATTCTGATAATATTATAGGTGTTTACTTCACATATTCTTGTGCGGCTTGTTTATTCTATCATTAAAAAACATTATAGGCATTTTTTTTTAAAAAATTCGATACTACATACCTGTGATGAGTGGTATATTTAGATAATTTGCGACAATAAATCGCGTGCTTTGAGACCCCTCTTTCAATAAAATGGTCAATTTAGCTTCATGCTTCTGCTCATTTTTAGCATGTGAATTATTTATTTTTTCATATTTTAATTTTATTAACTTTATGAATATGTATTTGTTTTTATTATGGCTCCAAGCTGTACTGCAGCACAAAATTCGGTTTTATAAATATGATAAATAAGCGATTATATGAAAACATAAAACAGAACAAATATATATTTGATAAAATGTTAATATTATCCAAATATTTTATCATTCACAGAAATTAAATTTTTTTACAAACTTATTTATTTGGCAGCTAGGAAAATAAAGATTTTAATCGCTTGTGACCACATCTTGGTGTAATGACCCTGTCTATTTGCCTAGTTGAAAATCCGCCACTGCCAATAGTGGAATGTATCCTGAAAGCATTACACTGCAGGCAGTGGCGGAAAGCATTTTCGTTCACAACTTTTTGATGCTTCATTTTTTTAAACAATGCGCTTGAAATATCAGTTTTTCTCTAAAACTTTTTAACTGTTTATAACTGATAAATTAGTCGTTTTCAGCTTTAAGACATAGATATTTCTTAAGTTTTCTAAACTCTTTTTAATCCACATGAAGATCTTTTGTCATTTCTACTATTTACGCATTTCATTTTCCTAAATTTTTTCTTCTAAAATTAAATTATCTTTATAAATATCAATGGTAATAATTATTACTATAAAAGTAATACTAAACTGAAAAATACCGCTTTCAGAAAAAGATTCAGAGAAAAAAAAAAATCAACTATATAATAAGGCTACTTGGCTATTTTTACGGCACCCAGGTTTACTTGGCGATTTTCGGATTACGCCAAGATTTTTAAGTATACATAAGGCTACCATTTGGCGTAATATCCGGTACTTAGCAAATAAAACCTATTAGGCAATAAACAAGTATCAAATATTTCGAATAGCTATACTTTTTAAATAAAATTTTGTATTATAACTTTCCGCATGTATTTAATTTAAAAAGAAAGAAAATTCAATTAATATTTTTTTTTGTAAATGTTGCTTTTCTTAAAAATCGCCGACTCAAATGATTTAAAAGCTTTATAAATTTTTATAAAATTTTTAGATCGATCTTTTACCTATTCCCCATTCATTATGCACACAGTCTTTGATTGTCAGGTATGACTACAGAATATGAAATTTTAAATTTGTATGTGTGCTGAAAAATTTCAAATAATTGGAACAATTTTAAATTCTTTTAAATTGCAATGAATGAACGAGGATTCTATAACATAAAATGGTTCAGAAAAATAAATAATTCGTATGTAAATTGAAAACCAAAATGTTATTATCTTCCGCTCTCTTGTTTAAAAGAAACGCTGTATTCATTTTTCTTTTAATTTTGTGACAAATGTTTATTATTTTATTGCTTTTAAGTTCCGTCATATTAACGAGTTTTTATCACTTTTAACTTTCTCATATATGTAGTATAGAGAAAATACAGTAATCGTCACAAAATTCGAATTCGAGATTTTGATGGATCTCCGTTTTAGACCTCCCTGAATTGGAAAAACGCATTTTTGTCGGATGTTCGTCAGTCTGCCTGTACACATATTTAATATCTGTAGTGGGGTGAACCGGAGTTTAACCCCCTTCTTCGCCAAATTGCAATAATGCGCCAAAGCTGGCAACCTCCGTTTTCTCTAGAATGGCAAACCTATTATCTTTCGCTTTTATTATGCACTATGATTGGACATCTGCTCCCTCGCTTTTGAAGATTTCGCAAAACACAGCACAAGACCGTTGTTGGTGAGTTGGCGATTTTTGAAAATTGAGCCAAGCAGGGGGATCCGGTCGTACCTCTGTAGTGTTAATACTAATCAAAGTTTGTCGTCAAAAAAAGTCAAAGTTAACCAATTTCGTTCTGTCAGTTGATAGTCGGGTTGTACTTTCAGAAACATGTAAACGCGATGGCTAGAAAAGACAATGACTTAAAATATATCAACTTTTGTATGGGATTTTGTGACTACAAGTGCAATATTGTCAAATTTTTATTTCAATCTAGCAGGGAAAAGACATCTAAAATACAAATTCAGCTTGCGGATGCTATTAACCGCTTGCCAGAAACACTCGCCAAGTTGCCAAAAACACTCGCCAAGAGTGACATGATAGATCCATTAAAAGTGCTAAATTTACTCCAAAAGTTAATATTTCGTTAATATTGTACATTACTTCCATAGAAGACGGTCTCTATGGTAACATTTTTATTAGAGAATGTTATAAGTTTTGGGGAAATACTCCCACTGATTTAGGTACTAATTATAGTAACGATGTTCTTGTATTTCACAATATTTGAGTTGCAAAATGTCGACTTCGCCATAGTGACTTTAGAATTCGAAAGGTCCTGTTAGTATACCATTTGAATTCATGTTTGAGATTAGTTTTGTTTCTAGTGTTTGAATTTACTATTTAGGATGTAAATGAGTAGCATAGAATGATAAGATGTATAGTGGTTTCGATATTATCTGCCCCCCCCCTAAAAAAATTATCGTTGTGCGTGATCACTCATTTCTAATTATTTGGGTACTTTTTTCTCTTTTCATAGCCACGGAATTTTTAATAGCATGAAAAAAATTTCCCGTCAGAATCTTATACGAAAACATATATGCTAGCCACCTTCAAGTTCTTATGATTTTTTTTCTGTCAACATGAAAATGAAATATGACAATAATATAGAAGCTATCGGTGGTTCCTGGAGAATATAACCTGTTGTAATGACCTATTTGTTGACTTCTTTGTAATGCATTAATAATGTATTTTTTTTAAAAAAAACCACACCTTTTATGTGTGTAACACTTTCTCTTTATTTCATTAGTAATCAACAAATAGGATAGGATAGGATCGTGGATACGATGAATTTCATTGCTATTCAAATCACGTAGCTTTAAATTCAGTCGTTTTTGAATGTTTATAGTTAATTTTTAGAATTTTAATCTAATGGGATTAAAATACATACAAGCTTTAATGTTCAAAAACAAATATATTATTCATTATAAATTATCATTTGAGTAACAAATATATTTTTAAAAAAATCTACATATAAAAAAAAGATTAAAATAGTTTGGTTTACTAGTAATTTCTTATACTTCCATGGGTACTTACGTATTAACGCCGCCGCAGCTACAGATTTGGCTGTTTTTAAGTGCCCTCGCCAAAAAATGGCATCAAAAATCATCAAACAAAAAGGCAACAAGGAATCCAAAAGATAATTGCGTGCGAACAACAGAATTGCTCTTTATTGGTGCATTAGCTCAAAAAGTACCTTTACATGCTCCAAATTAATCCTAGAATGCATAAATTTTTATCTTTTTACAAAAGAAGTATGTATGTTTTGAATAACTGGATATCATACAGGAAAATTATTAAAAAACATTTTTTTCGTGAAATTAAAAAAAAAATGTAATTCTTCAAGTGGTTACATTATGAATTAAACAACATCTCAGTGACATTAATCACATTATAACGATTATGCAATAAAAGTCTACTTTTCACTAACATATTTTTATAATGCAAAAAAATAGTATTTTTTTATACCATTTTTAATGGTAGAACCATTCATACAACAGCCATCTTGGTATTTTTCCAAGCTTCCAATTTAAATCTTATACTAGTACCGCTATTATCATTTATCAGTCTTCTCGACAGATATTTATCAAAAAGCATATAAAAAAAGGATTTTCAAGCATTTAATGTTGCCCTTTGGAACAATCATGTGGAGCTTATAAATGGGGGAAAAATGAAAAATAAACATTTAGCCAAACGGCTACATGATTCTCTGCAGGGTTAAGAACTTATTTGTATACTTTCAGACATGAAATTACTTATACGGCAAACAATTAAAAAAAAATTTTTTGTACGATGTAATCAATAGTTTTAAAATCCTAAATATCCTTTTAAGACAAAGAAATATCTTCCTCACTTAATATTACACTTAATATTGACTAATTTCCTCGTTTCTCTCAGTTCCTTGTAGTGTAGTTAGCGGTGGTTTAATTTCTGAAGTACTTCCTGTTTATAACTCGTACCTAGTGTCATGGCGCCAGGCCAATGACTAAGGAATTGGAGAACCCGCGACTGGAGGTAAAAAAACAGCTTTCTTTTAGCCAACAATCGCTGACTCTGCTACTGTAGGCTTCGATTGTGATCGCTGCGTGTGACTTCATTCTTGTGCTAAATATAAACCCAACACCTTCTTGTCTTCTTTGTTGTTTTATCATTTACTTTCAAAAATGCATTGTTGTTTTCGGTGCATGTATTCTTGGGGCTTGAGTGATGGTTTATTTTTTTGGTGGGTCAGTAACTACAGCGACGCTCTGTAAAGGAACTTATGCAGGGATTTGCAGTCACTAAAATTATCGACTCGTCTTTATTTCATTTTATCTTTCGCTTTGTATGTATGTACCTTCACTGTCAGCCGCTTTAGTGCGTGCGTTGTTCTTAAGTTATGTGATGTTAAGTATGTGATATTAAGTTATGTTCACTTAATTTGCATTTTTTGGAAAATGTTCGAAAATGAATTTTTGAAATGGAATGAATGAATGAAAATGAATTTTTAAAATGGAATGAATGAATGAAAATGAATTTTTGAAATGGAATGAATGAATGAAAATGAATTTTTAAAATGGAATGAATGAATGAATGAAAATGAATTTTTGAAATGGAATTAATGAATGAATGAATGAAAATGAATTTTTGAAATGGAATTAATGAATGAATGAATGAAAATGAATTTTTGAAATGGAATGAATGAATGAAAATGAATTTTTGAAATGGAATGAATGAATGAATGAATGAAAATGAATTTTTGAAATGGAATTAATGAATGAATGAATGAAAATGAATTTTTGAAATGGAATGAATGAATGAATGAATGAAAATGAATTTTTGAAATGGAATGAATGAATGAATGAATGAAAATGAATTTTTGAAATGGAATGAATGAATGAATGAAAATGAATTTTTGAAATGGAATTAATGAAAATGAATTTTTGAAATGGAATTAATGAAAATGAATTTTTGAAATGGAATTAATGAAAATGAATTTTTGAAATGGAATTAATGAAAATGAATATTTGAATATTTGCACAAAAAGATTGTAAAAAAATCTATGAAACCAAAATATACTATTTAAGTGACAAAAGTTTTTTAAAATCTGAAAATAGAGGGCTAAAAAGAGCCAAAAAAGTTTATCAACTGATTGGAATTATTATTGTTTGGAAGTTTATCAACTGATTTGTTTGAAATTTTGCTGATAGGTTAAGAAATATATGGTTCCTGAACTAAAAAAATAAGTGGTATCTCTATCCATTCTTTAAATATAAAGGTTTAACTGATAAATAATATGAAATTTTCAACTTTTTCACACTGTGTAACATTAAAACAACTATAAAATAGTTCTGAATGGATAGATTATTTTTTCTCTAATTCAGGAACTGCAGACACACATTGAAAAAGTTGAAAGTTATTATACCAAATTTGAAAAAAAAAATGTTTTAAATTTTAATTTGAGATTTTTCTTAATATAGTTCTATTATATTTTGTGTTTGGGAAAATAGCATCTAACGACGTAAAATAGCATTTAAACGTATGTATAGTAAACGTATTAAACGCAAATATAAAAATCAATGTAAATTCCCATATAGATATAGAAACAAAATTCTAACACTATTTTATAAAGAGGCAGTTATTACCTAAGACAATAACTTAGTTCCTTTTCAGAAATTCAGGATGAAAAATAAATATTGAATATAAAAAAATTTCATTGTAAAGCCAATTATTTTGCAAAATAACGTTATCACCTACTATAAACAATGTTAACTATGCTGGGTTTTTTTAAAACAACATAGATGAACTTTGTAATATTCGCTAAATTTTTAAGAAATGTGGATATAAATTATGACAAAGAAATGCAGGAGAAAAGAATTTTTATTCAATTTTAGAAAGTTTTGTATTTTTCCATCCTGAATTTCTGAAAAGCAACTAAGTTATTGTCTTAGGTTTTCTCCAATTTTCCCATATATTTATTGCTTATGCATAATTATATGAAATTTAAAAAAAATGTGAATTTTTATCGAATTCTTAATTAACCAGTTTCAAAAAAGTTTCTTTTCTGATTATCATGAAAATATGTAGTTATGTGAAATGAAAATTAGTCAATCAAAAATATACTGAGTGAAAGATGATATAAATTTTAGTCATCGTTTGAGAAACAATACAATTTCTTCAGATTTTTGAAAAAAGAGGAAAAAAATATTTTTTTGATAATCCGAAATGAATATATTGGATTTTTCTATCACGTCTAGAACAAATATAATGCAATGAATCTGCAAAAACAAAAACCCTCCATATTTGTCTTTTAGTAGCGAAAAGTGCAATTGAAGGGTTTGCTGCAAAAAGGAGGTAGCTCCAATTATTCAAGTTTGCAGAAAACCGGCGGTAGCACCAGGAGCTACCTCTATAATGCAACAAACTAATGGGACAAACAGCTCCATCGCTTGAGTTAACGCGAGAACTAACGATTGGTGCTATATCTTTCTGGCACCAAACGAACAAGTTTTTATTTTACAACATGATAGTACATGTAACTCCAAATTCCCCTAATTGGAGCTTCATCCTTTTTGCAGCAAACCCTTCAATTGTTTTCTAATTGTAAAGTTTGTAGTGTTAATTGGTGACGTCGCTTGCTAAGCGTTTACCTGTTTTTACCAAAACCACACTATACGTTGATAGCACGGCTTAACAGTCATGTCGGGGCAGAATAACTAGATTTCGTGCAATTGAATATTTTTTTAGAGTATTTACATAATATAATCTAGAAGATTTCAAGAGTTTTAACTAAAAACAAAGTGTCAGACTCATGAAGAGATTCAAAAACTTTTCATCCTTGCATGTATTCTTTTGAATTTCTTATAAATCGTTTCGCTTATTATTCTTAAATTTGGGTGTTTTAGCATACAAAAACTTTCTCTTTTTATAATATGGCAGTATTAGGACAACGAATGAAAAAGTCCGCTGTTTTGTTTTTTAAGAATTTTTTAGTATTCAAAATAATTACTTTAAAATTCTAAGGTATTATAGTAATACGAATTCTAAGGCATACATTGTGTACTGTAGTCATGTAGTATTGGGGCATAGTACAAATTCTAAGGCATTATAGTAATAAATGTGCCATATTATTGTGTACATAAATACTTTATGTATATCACTGTTAAACGATAATATTAAAAAAAATCATTGAATGTTTCATGATGGGAAATAAGTAAATAATATTTAAATGATAACAGGAAAAATTCAGTATTTTTTGTTGGAAACTTAGTAAAATAATAAGCCAAATATGAAAAGTGCTCATTATTTTTTGCACATGAAACAATCACTATATTCTCATACGATATAGCACAGCCTTAATTAAAGTCGTGGCAATTTCCTTTTCTTGGTCTTTTTCCAGTTAAACTGCGATGAATCTTCAAAACAAATTTTAAAAACTGAATAAAAATTTCAAAAATATTTCATTTATTTTCTTTAAGGAAAATGATTGTATTATTATTATTGCAAATCAAAAATATAGAATTGATCGGATGGATAGTTTGTTTTCGTGATTAAAAGACAATAACATGTCATTGTATCCATTCTTCTTTTACCTATTAACTGGGTATGAAGAAATATTTCAATGTAAAACGAATAGAATATAAATTAATTGCCCAGTTAATAGTGTTCGGTAAATATCATATTCTAAATCTGTTAATAGACATTTAGCAAACGATTCCTTTTCAGACGTTTTATAACTGCTACTATTTTTATTTTGTTAAAATATTATTAAAAAGTAAAAGCAAACGATTTTTTCTTTGATAAACATATTTCGTTCATATTATTTCGATTATTTTTTGTATAATAGCTGATGATCCATTGTAAACCTTCTGGAATCTGGCAATGCTAGTAAGATACGCTGTTATGTTGAAAGAATAAACAAGCCGAAGGAATTTTAAATTTCTTGGAGTATTATTTTAGTTGTAAGAATTTAAGATGCTCTGCAAGCTATAGTTTGAAGCTTAAGATTAGTTTTCTAGAAAGCATGCAAAAAATAGGTTAGCAGATCCTCTCTATTAAACTGTTTCTACTTTTCAGTATAGAAAAATTATGTTTAAAATACTTTCAGCTCGAATTGATGAATGAGATCCTTTAATTTACCAAGCTCTTTTCCAATTATATAAAGAGAAGATCAAAAAAGATTTGAATGTTGGTAACGATTTTGAAGGATTTTTTGCAAAACGAAAAGCAAGCATAGAAAATACTTGATAGAATTCGAGGATTGATGAATGGTTTTAACAATATTTTTTGTATAATTTAATGATCGCTGTTTATTTCTTGTGTTTTAATCCTTTTGGATTCACACGATTGCAGCCTTGATATTGAAATACGAACAGAAAAACCATTTAAAGTGAGAAAAGAAATGTAATTTATACCTCAGAAAAAAATCACTCGGAACATTGAACATTTCACTAATTCTAATATGAACATAATGATAGGTAGTAAACTTGAAACAAAAGGAAACTATAATAGTGAAGAATCAAAAAAATTATACAGAGCAGTAACCACTGATTTGTGCTTTTGCACGACTAGATCCATTTCGAATTCGTAGTTGATAATCGAGAATTGTTTTGTTTTTCTGTTCGCCAAAGTCATAAATGTTCTCGAAATCATTATGAAGCCTTATAATGTTTACGTACATCAAAAGTGCCGAGTAAGTTTATTTTTTGAAACCACTCGGCAATTCAAAAGGGGGGGGGGGAAGAGTGACATCAAAGCACAGCGGGAGAATAATATAACTAGTTGGCGCTCACACTTTTTGTATGAATGTGGCGTCAAACCTATTTACTTCATTGTTTTAGGAATTCTGAAAATTATGGCGTTTTTGAATTTGTTTAATGACAAGAGTTAATAGTTCGGGAAGTTATGAAGATTAACCGTAAATTTCAGACATGTAGTGTTTTATATGGTATGTAAATTATATTGGTTTGTTTATGCTGTTCACTGAAATTTATGAATTGACTCATTGCAATGTTTGATGTTACAATCATGAATCAGCTGAAATGATCTACTCGAAACTTTCTTGCATACTCCTTAGTAGAGACGAAATCCTCCACCTGCGACCCCCCTCCCCTGCATAAAATGTGGGTGTGGGTGGGTGTGTTGGCTTTCTACAGGTTAGATCGTTTGACCCACAGTATTAAATTTGGCACATGCATATATATTTGGAAGACAAGAGTGTGTACCTCACAGCAATTTTTGAAAATTTTAATTAAAATCCTTCTGAATTTTGACGTTTTTTCCGCTATAACTTCTGAAAATATTATTGGAAAAAAAATGAATTTAACACTTTTTTAAAGTTTTTTTTTTTTTAATGATACCAATTTAACAGTCGTGTCAAGGTTTTCTGAATTTATTTCAAATTTTTTTTCTTAATTTTCAGTGAACATTGTTTCCCTCAATTCAAATTCAAATTGCTTATATTGTTGCATGCAATATTTATGTTTTTGCACTATGATTTTTTTATATTTTTGAAAATATTGCAATATTTAATCGCATAATTTTCTTATATATTGAATATTGTCTTATATTGTATTCTGGAAAAGATTCTGTTTAATATCCGTGTAGTTTACGAGGCGAATAAAAAAAAAAGTTACAGTACCGCAAAATTTAGAAGGCAAATAAACTGAGCATTTTCCTTTTTTATAGTGCCATGACGTTATGGGACTGTCTCCATTAGGAAGGTTCGTGCACACAATAAGCAGAACTTAAATAAGACAATCAAATAACAGGATTTTATGCCTCACAATTAGATAATCAAAGGCATGAAATTATATATAAAAGACGTAACTAAGATTAAATGCAACTAGTATCTCAGGTGAACCAGTTGGTTGCCGGTAGCGACTACCAATTAATTGAAAAAAATAGATTCATTAATTATATCAATAAATTCAACTAAATATGTTATGCATTCAAAATATTTTAAAAGAATTTAGATTAGAAATATCGCAATACTAACGAACACGAATAATTTTAATACAGGCTGAAAACCACATTGAATAAATTCAACAAAGTTGAGAAATAAAAGAAAAAAGTCGAAAATTTTGGTAAGTTTCTAAAAAAATATATAATTATGCCAAATTTTGTATGAAATGCATCCAATATTTGGTCTGTCTGTTCCTTGTGTACACTACCCAACAACTCAGTTATCTTGATGGATGAAATTTGATTTCTGATTTGTACAGTAAAATTTTAGATTTATATTATACTGAATCCGTCCATCGATGATTTATCTACCAATTTATCTTACAATAATTCTGAAAGACATATAACTAAACTAATAAAATTTTCTCTAGTGATATTTATCCTAAAATTGTTGATTTGCGCCAAACTTTGGTCCACATTTGTTAAAAGGAAGATTACTCATATTTATGGATAGTCAAAGGACTGTGAATATTATAAACCCAACAATTAATTGCTGCAATTATTAATTTTTGTGAGTAAAAAAAGAAACATTTTGTCTTTCTGTCATTAACTAGAATTCAAACTATATAAGTATTAGAACTATTTCTAAAGAGTGCTCCAAAATTTATAAAAGATTTGAATTTGCCACCATTAGTGCAGTTAAGTATTGGAGACCCTATTAAAAAAACCATTTGAGAGCTGATAGTTTAGGGTTAATAAAAATGAAGCGTTACACGTTAGTTTTATGAACTCATTTAAATTAGTTTCCAATTAATTTTTACCTTTCCCTAAACTTGCAAACTTAACTACTATTCCAAATTACGATCTGGAGGTGCTCGCGAGCACTTTGTCATCCGCGGAACTCCGAAAAATCACGACGTTTTCCGTTGCCCGATAGAAAAAAAGTTAATGCAAGATTTGAAATAAAAAAACACATGTCTTTCTTTTTAAATTGTTATATTTTTACTGAATCGTAAAGTACGCAGGATAGAGTTATGTACGGAATAACACATAGGGCAAATGGCCTCCATGGCTTTGTTGGCACATACGCACTCTTTTGAAATTTTCCATGATCATTTTGCATAAATGTGGCGGAATTTCGCTTATGCAAAGTTGAATTTTCTTTGATTTCAAATAACCCCATAAAAAGAAATCCAATCGTGTTAAATCACACGATCTTGGAGGCCAATTTTAAAAATTTCCAAATGTGGCCTTAAGAGTTTCATTGTTTTTGAAATACTATTCAACAATGAAAACATGTCATTCACCCGTGTAGTGCTCAATTTTTATTAATCTTAAACTATCAGCTGTCAAATGGTTTTTTTAGTAGGGTTGCCAACACTTTTACAGCACGAATACTGGCATATTTAAATCGTGCATTAATTTTAGCACATCTTTTATTCAAAAGTTATAATTTCTTTGTGTTTTATTTTTTAAATAAAGGAGAAAGAATTTTTCCAAAGAATTGGTACAAAATCATGTAGGTTAGTAGTAATGTTTAACTTCAAATGTCAACTGCAAAATTTATCCCTGTTCGATTACCACTTTTTCATGACTCAGATCAATACTGGAAAAAGGAGAGTAAACCCAATGGTACAAAAGAATTTTGATGTACCTTTCCCAAATTAACTTGATTTCGATCACGCAAGTTTCTTTGGTTACAGAATTATTTTTTTCTCGATATTTTTTTAGTTCCATGTTGTTTATGCTCAAAATGTAAATTTCGTTCATTATCATTTTCTGTCGAATTTTAACGATTTGCTTTGGGGAATTGTAATATAATTATTTTTTAATACTAAAACTCAGTATAATTACTTCATATGAAGTTTTGTATTTCATTTTTCTGTTCAACTTTCTATACTTCTTTACACAAAAAATATTATGCGTTGAAAAGATGGAATTACGTCATTATTAGTTAATTATTGAATACATGTCGACAGGTTGCCCCAAAATTAATTACCAAAACTATTCTATAATTTTGAATCTTTGATTTTGTATTGGCGTATATTTCATCAGATTCAATTGAGAGATTTATAAATTTCTGCTTTTCTTCCGAATCCAACATTTTAAGCTCGTTTTTGATTCACGCAAAAAATAATAAAATATTGTTAATTAACTTTGTTGAATTTACTTCGTATTTCTAGATACCTCTACTCTTCAACTTCTAAGTTAATATTTATGTTCGGTGTTCCGAAAACTTTTTATCAGTCCTTTAATACTTGGACGCCAAAAGCTGTAACTATGAAAATATCTTGGTATAATATAAAGTGGCACTGCGTTATTTGATGAAACCACTAACAGTGCCTCCTAGCTGTAATATCAGGATTTAGAGATCCAATTCGCGACATGAAAAAATGGTCAACAACAAAGTTGTTGAGCTGCATCGATTTAATACTAGAAGAATTGGAACACATGAATGTTAACCACAGAACAAATTAAATGCTCATCTCTACTTGATTGCCATACTCTCAAGTTATTAATGTCAGAAATATGAAATCTCTGGTAGCAGCCAAATACACATTTGGAGTCTAGAGTAAATATCGTGCAATACAATTTTAAACATATAGGTGATACACGATAGTTACAATAGTTCCTTCAACGTTAGTAGGAAAAATTGTTCTTTGATGTAACCCCTCAGGAAATTTGAATGCAAAGGCCAATCCCTCCCTACCAGCAGAACCAATGATTTGGTCAAACATGTCGAATGATATTTTCTTTTTAGATTTGTTCTTGGAATAAGACAAATGATTGAGTTGGAACAAAATAACTCGAAGTTCAAGAAACGGAATATCGTTTTCTCTTTTTGTTTGCGGTTTCGTTTCGTGAGTATATTAGAAAACTTGGACAAACAAATGAATGTTGCATGCCTTCATATGCGTAAGACATCATTTCTTTTTAAATTAATACTGCTTCAGGACTTTGCAACTGCCATTCCATATATCTTGCAGTTTTCTAAATTAGCATTCTTTTTCACATTATAAAACAAAGTCAGTGGCTTAATCGATACCACGTTAACTTTTTAACTGTACATAGTTTTTTAAATGCCAGCGTTCAGGAGTTAAATGTTTAGAGAAAAGACTTTATTGCGTATTCAGAGAGGTTTATATATGAAATTGAATAAATATAATTTATTCTAATTCGCCGTAATTTAAACCTTCAGTAAGAATTCGGCATTTCTTATATAAAGAAAGATAATTTTTCTTTTAAATTAGACACTGATATCTTAATTATCACCAATTTTTTGGATAACATTTTAATATCTAAATAATTGTAAAACTTTTACTGTAACCATCCTGATATAAGATTACTTCTGTAATTTTAGTCTATACTTTTTTAGAAAATAATAAAGCTGGATTACAGTTTTTTGAATTATAAAATAGAAAAAAAAAATTGAAATTGGCTCGTTTATAATTGATTCGCGAGACAAATTTAAAAGGATATAAATTTTCCTATTCAATCGATTATTTAAAAAAAGAAAAAAAAAAGGTTTAGTATAAAAACCAATAGAAGTGGTCACCCCAAAACTTTCTCGCATACTCTCTAATAAAAACCCGAGTCTAAATTATTTCGAGAACGCTTAAAATGGCATAGGCATATAATAGTTACGAAAAAACTTTTGGCGTGAATTGAGCATTTTTACTTAGTTCTATCGTGTCATCCTTGGCGCGTTATTTGGCGATTAATCACTTGCATGCGATGAGAAAATTCATTTCATTGAAAAGATAAATGCTATTCGATTGTTGCCAATAAAGTTTTTAATTCTTTTTTAATGAATAATACTTTTTAATCCTTTAAAGGGCCATTTTTTTAGTCATATTATGTTAAAATATTTTTAGGCTTGAAATTAGAATAAGAAAAGGGATTCATTTTGCTTATTAGATAAATTTAATTAATTAATATGGTTAATATTTAAGTAACAAATCAAGACGCATCATTTTGTCTGAGATAGAGAACTGAAGCATCTAAGTTTCTGACTTACTAAAAAAATTTGTCAGAACTTATGACAACCTACATAAATTCATACAAAGATTGATAAATTTGGTAGGAAGCATACTTCCCACTGCCCTAGAAAGGGTTAAAGTCGAATATTAGATTATATTGCAACAGTTAACGATTTCGAGGTTTTATGAAGATGGTTCAGGCGAATGGCGCAAATTTATAAACCTTGACCTTGGGACATTTTCTTTATTTATGGATAACTGATTTGTTTTCTATGCTTACTTTTATAACTACTAATTTAAAGAAATTTTCTTCCCAAAAAATATTTGAAAAGTCGGGTGTTATCATGATTTTTAAATTGCTAATTTCTAATTATGTTTAACAAATACCTTTATTTTCGCGGAATATTAGCATTTTTGCAGTGATTTCCACTAAAATAAATATTTTAAGAAATAAACTGGAACATCGCCAAATCATCTTTCGTAATATGTCATTTCCATTTTAATGGCTAAATGCCATTTCGACAATGAAGCACTGTTTATATTTAACACTGAAGGCAACTTTTTCAAGTGCTTGACATTGTATACGTAAAATTAATCATAATTTGCTTTTAGTTATTATTTATTAACCGTAACTGGAATACAGCTAACTGCTAAAAATCTTCAAAATTAAAATAAGAATTGATACAACAGGTGCAGATTCTAAATATGTCACTTTTTAGATCTCTAGCACCAGAAATACCTCTAATCGCAACAATTAAACTGAGTTAGAAAAACGCGTCTCCATCTCCGACAAAGTAGCATGTTAAATGTGCATCTTTATCACAATCCTAATGAACGAAATAAATTTATGCCGTTTGAGATTTGAAAAAAAAAATTACTGTAGGCATAAGGGAATTTAGCCAAAGGCAATAAAAGAAGCGTTTTGTAAAAAGATGGGCAAAACTCCAAAATTTTTCTTCGGTGAGTCTCCGAATTTGCTGCTTACATTTTGTATTCGTAATTTAAAGTGGGGACATTAAACCCTCTATTGCAATTTTCACTTGAACGAATTATTTTTATTTGACATATTTATCATTGTTAATTATCATGTGAGGACATGCTGTTTTGGTTTGTGGTTTTTGAAGCGGCAAAATGCACGGGCAGAAAATTGGTGATTTATCGCTTTTGAGGCATCATTTTTTCGCTTTTAGGGTTATTAGAAAATGATAAAGAAGGTTACGTTTGGCGATCTATCTCCAACAAAAAGTTATAACTTGGCACGAATGTTCGCCATATACGCGATTCTCTTGTCTGGCCAATAAAGGGTAGGGTCGGCCGAAGATGCACAGAGAAGAAAATTAGAGTATACGCGAAACAGCGAGCGGTGGTATAGAAAGCTATATGAAATATATAAAATTTAATTTTTAATTTTTCTACCTGGCAAAAAAAGTTTTGGGGCTCGAACGATTTTAAGATGAGAAAAAAAAAATAACATCGTTTTTTAAATACCGACGCATCTGATAGTCACGTGATTGTTTAAAACCGGTTTAGACTGGTTTTTCATGAAAAAAAAATCTGCCCACAAGAGAAAAAAAATTTTAGAACTAGATTGATTTTGAAATGATCAAAAACCATCGCTTTTCTAAATGTTGGTGATTGCGAAATATGTGTCATGTGAAAACATGTTTTTCTGTCGGATTGATATCACGTTACTTTAAAAAAATAATAATGCTCTCATATGATAACTTGAAACTTGCGATAGCAGATTTCAATTTTTTTAAATTCGTCTGCTCTTAATTTGGTATTAATAAAAGCTTTACTTTTCCTTTTTATTATTTTGATTTAAAATCGGAACGATTTTCATTTGCTCTATTCTGTTAAATTGTCATGAATTTAATGATTTTTTTTAAATCTTACTAACTGCAACAGAAGTCGTGCAACACTGAATGCACTTGAATACTCTGCGCTTTCCGTTTTGCTTGGTAACAGTTAACCATCTTTTTTTTTTTTTTTCAACCTTATTATCGAACACAATAATAGAACTTCGGATCCTTATTGGCAATAACATTGAACCGAGCGTGATCTCACTGCATCATTATCATTGTGACTTTTACTATTCAAAGAGTTTTGTGAAAACATCAGTAAATAATAATTTGATGGCACCAAAGTCCAGGCTTCATGATGGATGCGACATTACTTTCCATCTTAATTCCAGTAATCTTTTACGAATCAATAACGATGTGCGTGCTCTTCTGTTATCATGGAGAAATACGATTCCCAAGTTATTTGCCTATTCAGGGTATTTTTCTTCTGATTACTTTATCTAAATGCACTCGTTTTAGCAGTACTCAATAACAGTGCAACTAGAAACATGGTCAGTCTACCTAGCTAATGGCAAAATGCTCCGTTAAAGCTTTCAGTTTGTTTCATTCTGTATCATTAAGATTCATCCAAAATCTTTTCAATTGATTTGATGAAATGTAATCCAAGTTTCACCGCCATTTTATTATTTGTTTTAATACTAGATATTTTTAAATACATTTTGAGTGTAAACTGCGGATTTGTTATGTTGTCTTCATGAAAGATGGATATTTGAATTTTCTTCAATCATCGTGGATGTGAAATATTCGAAAGAATCTCCACATTTTAGACATCCCTGTGTTCGAAAAACATATTTTGGAAAATGTCATCTGTCTGTCGCAAAGAATACTCAAAAACGATTTGAGCTAGACGGTCTTTATACCAAATTTGCAGATTTCTATTAAATTTTGAGTAAAATCTATTTGGAGGAAGTCCGTCTGTCTGGCAGTTCAAATGTAAGTTAACACGATAATTATCGATAGTTCTCTTCATTTTGTAAAATTCGGTACACGAATTTCACTCCTGTCAAATTTTGAGCCAAATCCAACAACCAGTTTACTGTTTGTCGATTTATAACTAAATATCAGTAAACGCTATTATTCAAAAACGAAATGGTTGAAATATATCAAATTTGATATGGGAATTTTTGACTGCAAGTGCAGTTTTGCGTCAAATTTTTGTTTCATTCGGATGGGAAGAACGCGTCTAAAACACAAAATTATTATTATTATTATTATTATTATTATTATTGTCGTGTGACTATTTTTAAGCCAAATTTTTGCGCAGTAGCTTCTGAGGGCAAAGACCCCTGAGCTCCCGAGGACAGAAGTCTGACTTCTAGCTCAAATGAAGATAGCACAAACACACTCGCTTGCACAACCCCTTTTTACAGGGGGCTCATTCTCGCACCTCACAGAGAGAACACAAAGAAGAGAGCAACCATGCCCGAACTGGACTCGAACCTGGAACGCCTAGATCACGGAGAAGACGCGCTACTCTTAAGCCAGGACACCAGCAATTTAATATTTGTTTATACTGTAAGCGTGCCAGGGATTAATCGTCAAATAAGTCGCCAGGGAGGACACGATAGATTCAGTAAAAAATGCCAAAACCTTGCCAAACGTTAATATTTCGTACCTATCGTACGCCAATGTCATTCAAGACGTTCTCTGGCATGGCAAGTTTATTGCAATATGCGAGAAAGCTTTGGGGAGACTCCAGCTTGTTAAAAAAATATCCCAACTTTTACAAATACTTATTGATTGTTGAATAATAAAGTTTTTCTCTGATCTCAGATACTGAAATGAGATTATCCGAATCGATATGGACAATTATTTGGCCATTATTAACGGGAATTGATCAGTTCAAACACTTGACATCGATTGATGAAAAATTAACAGAAAGAAATTTAGTAAGATAATTTTTATGAAAGAAATAAATTAAAAAGATGTTGTCTTTTTCATATATGTATCTCTGTCTGATCACCAGCGCTCTTTCTTTCATGATCGTAATCATGAAAGAAAGAACTAATCATGATCACTCCAGCTTAGATCACTTTAAGTAAAATGAATATTATGCTTACAATTTTCGATAAAATGTTGCCCAATTTGCATGAAAAGTGAGGTAAAGATTTCGGAGAGCTAATTAAAAAAAATGTACAACAATTATTCAATAAAATTACTGAAGTATTTGTTTGTGAAAAGTGCAATCATGTTTGCACCAATTTAATACTTTTATTTTATAAATTTTAGCATACAGCTTCTTTTTTTAATTTATTTGAAATGAATAATATTTATTAGAACTTTTCAGCTAGCTTGCAATTTCCATTTAATGCTAAATTTTCAAAAATATTAAAAATTTAATTCAACCCTGTAGTGCGCAATTATTTTGTTTACGAACTCATTTAGATTACGATAAAGAATAAGAAAAAAGTAATTTTAAAAATTAACCTCCAATTTTTACATTTTTAATTTAAAAGGAGTGATTTCCTGTACTCATTACACTCAGTAACGTATTCAGACATTTTCAAGGCTACAAGCAGTGGGTATTATGATGCACCAATTTTAATAATTGTTCAGTTTAGTTCCGCATTCAATTAATTTTTAACTTAATCAATTTATTAGTCAATCGTAATTATTAATTATTGCTTATTAAAAGCATTTAATTTGCGTTATTAAATGAATACAATTTTTATAATAGATTACAAGAAAATAAAATTCAAACACCTATAACATTGAAAAAATATTTTGGGGGCCTGTCGAATGGAATATTATTAAAAAAAATTATTATTAATCCAATTTATTGTAAATAAGTAATTATACTTTCATTTATTCAATAATGTTTCCAATATTCAATGCAAATACATACTCTAGTCCTAATATTTTAAAATTCAAAAAATTTATATGGTTTGCAAATTTATTTATTTGGCTACTAGGCCTAAAACATTTTTTAACTTGTCCCCACTCAAACTGACGACCTTAGGCAGTTGTCTAATCTGCCTATTTGAATATTCATTCATAGATTACAAAATCGAATTCATAACTGTAAATGAATTTTGAAATCTGTTGGCATTTTGTATTCGCTGCTTGTAGTATTGCATCAGCATGCAAATAAATGTCAAGCAACCTGCAGCCAGATGCATTTACTTTCATCACGTGAACTGACCCGGCTGTTTACTTAAAATTCCTTTATTAATCGGAAGATATTAGGCATAAAAGGCGTTAGTGCAACTTGCAATTGTGTTAGAAATGGAATTACGCGATTACATAACTGAAATGGAAAGCACTAATGTGTTTCCTTATGAAACCGAGGTTAAAGAAAGGAACTAGCTCAATAAATAAAAGGATCAAGAGTTGGAACGAGCTTTCATTAGAATAAAAGATAAACCAAGTTGAAAAATTTTATTCTCCTGATTACTCAATAATTTATTTAATAGTGAAGATTGTTGCCCGGGTGAAATGACTTGAAGACACAGATTGCCTTTTATGTGGTTTATTGGTTAAAATCAATGACAAAACAATTTCTCAGGACAGAGCCGAGATCACACTCCCCATAGTACATGCGTCAAGTTCGCTTCTGCTGGAAAAGAAAACAACTAACATCAATAGTGAGACCACGTGGTATTTACATGATTGGTAGCTGGCTCCGCCCAAGAAGACCACGTGGTTAACTGAATTCTTAACACAAGTTATTAGATTTGTATTTGTTATTTTTAAATGCATTTTGTTATTTCTGAAAATGCTGAGGAAAGAAAATTAAAATTCATATCTACCTGCCTTTTTCTTTCTGTATTTTTTCATTTGGTTTATTCGAAATGCTTTCGCTAGTGGCGAATTTAAAGCTTTGCCATGTTTGATCTTTATTATAACCTAAGCGCTGGTAGCAGCATTAGAGCACAAATGCGCACGGTGTGACTACAACAATATAGTTTTCTGTACATTTTTAAAATTCATATTATAGAGGATACATAAAAGAGAAAAAAAATGAAATCTGCTATCGCCAATTTCAAATTATCATGTGAGAACATTTTTTAAGTCACGTGTTATCAATCCGACAGAAATCCCTTTGAAACACATGATTTAATTGAATTAATTTGTAGTGCAGATAAAAAGTGTATGGATTGCAAAGTAAAAGCTGGTGTGAAAATCCTTCAGCTGAGTTCATGATTGGTAAAAACACGCAATTGAATACTTTCGTGGATGATTCCATAGCATTTACAAAGATAATTTCAGATAGTGTATCAAATTGAAATAAAAATGTTCTTAAAACTAATTTGTTAACCGTGTAATTAACTCATTTTCAATTCGTTTTGCATTGAAATATTTCGTCATAACCAATTAACAGGTTAACTGGAAACTATATAAATATAAAATTGATATCATTAAAAAGTTAATTGTTTGAGTTTTAAGATAGTACAAAGATTGTTTGCTGTAAAATAATTCTTTTAGAAAATATGAATATCAGTTTCCATAGGGAAGTCATAACGATTACAACTAGGCTTAAGATTGATGTACAGTCGTCAAAGTTGAATTATTAGGAGCGATTTCTCACCAAATGTAATCGTCACAGTTTTTTATTACAACCTCTAAAAGTTTTTTTGTTGTCAGTTTTTTTTTGTTGTCATGTAATAAAAAACTGATATTCTGCTGGTATTCATCCCGGTTGTCAATCTTTAAGCGAGTTTTTGGAGACTGGCACAATTTTGACGTGCTGTCCAGACAGGAGAATCAGATACATGCCGACATTCGCGCCAAGTCACAACATTTTGTGGGCGATAAGTTGCCAAACGTGACAACCTTATTTATTATTTTCTAATAACCCTGAAAGCGAAAAAACTGATATTCTCGAAAACGATAAATCGCCAATTTTCTGCCCGCGCATTTTGTGGCTTGAAAATCTCATAACGTCATAAGGCTATTAAAGACGTAACTACCCGGGGAACAACTTTGCTATACAGTCATTTTCGCCAAAAAAAAATAGTTTATCTACAAATTTTAACGAAATGGCCAAATGTGACGCAAACGGCAGCAATAGCATAACGGTAGCAAACGCGCCATTAAATTTCACACAAAACACGAAGACAAGACATTAACGCGCGCACACCTTAACAGAACAACATCCTCTCTTTGTTTATAATCGCAATTGCGGGATGCGTACATAATCAGGTATCGCCGTCTATTATCCAAAATAGAAGATGGAACAATGCAACTGCTACACTGTAATATATTTTTTTCTATCGCAATGCGTACCCACCAATTATGCTTTCATAGTTTATAGCTTTTTTTTTCTTTTTATTACGTATAAAAAGCAAACAAAATCTCCTTTTATACTTAAAATACGTTTTTGGAAACATTTGCTATAAAAAGAAATTTAAAACCTTAGAATATGCAGGTGTTTCGAAACATAATGTACCCATAGCGCCTGTATTTCTCTTGGCGAATGATTTATTATTCCTTGTTGTGTTGGTGCAAATAACAAAGCTTTACCTTTTTACAGCTTTGTTAGAGATCAATTTAAGATGGTCAGACGAAAAGCATAAACAACTCTTTGTTCGGTCATCTTAAATTGATTTTCTTCGAACCACTTACGAAAGTCTTCCATTTCATTATAAAATGCTCTTTTTCATTTGTGGATCAACAAAGCATTGTGAAAACTATTGTGGTCAAAAGAGGGCGGTCAATATCCTGATTAGTTCACTTCAATAGCTTGATTTTTTGAAGTCTAACTGCCTTTGGCAGCCTGCTAGTTGATAGTTTAGATGTCAGATCTTCTGATTTCAATTTTTAAGCAATTCTTATTCAGTCTCTTATGTTTTGTTTTATGTTCATGATTCCCTTAATAAAATATTTTATCTATTGAGATAAATGTTAGAATCATATTATTTTAATGCCGGCGTCCTGGCATAGGGGTAGCGCGTCTTCCCCGTGATCTGGGCGTCCCGGGTTCGAGTCCCGGTTTGGGCAGGGTTGTTCTTCTGTTGTTCTATCTGTGATATGTGTGAATGTGCCCTCCTGTAAAAAGGGGTTGTGCAAGCGAATGAATGATGCGTGAGTGGCAAAGTCGTACTCTTGGCCCTAGTTGGCGCTGCTATAAAAAATAAGAGACGTTCCCCCTCAGGCTTAAATCGCTGTCTTCGTAACAGCGGGCTTGTCAGTGGCAAGTGCCATAAGAAACAACAAACAATATTATTTTAATAGGCATACACTTGTTATGTTTATTGTGTACATGAACCTTTTTTATGGAATCGTGTCGCATGGCATCATCGCACTATTAAAACCGTAACTGTCTGTGCCATGTTCCAATCATAGATTGTCTTTTTGCTCTTCACTTTCCTTTTCTTCTTGTAAACTGGGCAAATAATAAATCGAATATTTCATCCTTTTCTTCCACAAATGGTTATATATAGCAAAACAATAAAATTTCCATATATCTTATGCAAGAATGATAATGGTTTGAATTTCATTGCAATAATGAAAAATATTGTTTGTAAATATAGCCTAAAATATTTACGAAATGTTGCCAAAATCCAGGATGGGGCAGGGGGGGGGGGGATGCGCAACAACTAAATTAGTATCATTAAAAAAAATTGTTTGAATTTCAAAATGATGTAAAAATTATTTTGGAGGAATATTTTTAGAAGTTATGATGGGAAAATGCCTCAATTGCGAATAATTTTTTATTTATTAAAACTTTAAATTCTCTGAAACCGCTCATTTAAAAATATTTTTCATTTTCAAAAGTATAATTTTACTAAATTTGATCAATCTAGGTCAAGTAGTCTAGCCAGTCGAACTCCGACAGATTTATGCACAAACACATATTCTTTTCTATTATTATCATTATTAATTTAATGATAAGATGCAATGCATTATCTTTATTGCAAACGTCCCTTTTTCTCGATACAAAGCCTCCAACGGCGAGTAGGGTGTTAAAGTGTAATTTGTTTCCTGATATTTTTGTCATGACATAATCAAATAGACACAAATACTTTATTTATAATTTAAATTGTGCCAATAATGTTCAAAATTTTCTATACTGTCGGATCATACACAGAAATGACAAAGGTCCACAAGTACATTGTGAAAACACTGAAGAAGTGGTTGGGAAAATTTATTTTATTTATATTTAACAAATTCGACAACGGAGTTGGCAACAATTTGTACCTTTTTTATTTCTTATATTGTTTAAATCTATCTGACTTTCCAAACATAAATAAATTTTGACGAAAAACACGACTGTCATACAATAGGATGTTTAACTCCTAAAGAATGCTTAATGAATGACGCAGTACTGCACATATACGAATACACTGTCACTAACCCATTCATAGACATCATGAATCAACCTTTCTCTTTCTTATCCAACTGTGTCTTCCCAAAACGATCGTAAATCATTTCCCACTCAAAAATGTCTGTACAGTGACTATGAATAAATCTTAAAGATGAACTCTTCAAAGAACCAAATTATTCTTTTTACCTGCTGTTTTTAACTCATAGACAACTGTATTTAGATATATTAGCAAGTATCACTAAAACGAACAATACTTTTATATCGCCGAAACTAACAAGCTAGAAATTCAAGATTATTTCATTCTGACAATATATGTACACAGAGAAGTGTTTTGCTTTTTCGTGTCTACACTGCAATGAGTACTTAATTATCGATTATCTTGAATTTTGTATCGTTTTGTTTTGTATTTTGTCACTCCTGTTATCAGATGTCGCATATGAGTTATCTTTTATTATATATAATATAGTGTGTGTGTGTGTGTGTGTGTGTGTGTGTGTGTGTGTGTGTGTGTGTGTGTGTGTGTGTGTGTGTGTGTGTGTGTGTGTGTGTGTGTGTGTGTGTGTGTGTGACCATAATTTTTTAAACAGAGACGTGACCGAAAAGTGAGAAGTCACTTTCGAGCTTTAAACTTCGCTTTTATTCCATCCCGGGAGACAATTTATGCACAAGCAGAAGCGACGAGCACAACAACACAGAGCGACATAACAGCGAAAAGAGGAAAAACTAATGAAATATTTATCCCCGTGATTATATACTATGAGATTCTGATAGCGATTTCTTTACACGTGTCGATTTAGGTAAGGAAATTATAGGGATCTTTTAAAAGAATGGGTTCAAATTAACAAATTTTTATTCCTTTACTCGGAGTGTGGGAACTTGTTGATGTCAGCAATTTTACAGAACTTCTGTTGCATTAATTAAATAAATAAAGGTGGAATTGGATCAGGAATTAAGATAATTTTTTAGAATTAAATTAATATGGACTGATTTAAGATAAAACTTTGGAAATTAATCTATACTTATAATAAAGCTCAATGTGTGTGTGTGTGTGTGTGTGTGTGTGTGTGTGTGTTGGCGCTCTACAGGCCAGACCGTTTGACATACAGCTACCAAATTTGGTACATGTATACCTTGGAGGTTGGGAATGTGCACCTGGGGTTTCTTTTTTCGAATTTTTAATTAGAATTTTAATTATTAATTAAAAACTAACTTTCCCGCCAAAAAAATCATCCATTTTCCCCACCGCCAACTTTTCCGCCAAAAAAATCTTCCATTATCTCCAGCGCCAAACGAGAAAGGCTTCAGTTGTTTTTTTCTCCCAACAGTAATGAGGCTAGGGTTAAAATTTTTCGGCGGATTATTTCAATCGGTTCTGTTTATTTTCTTAATGTTTGATGCATTTAAAATTAAACATTGTTAATGAATCAATCTTTCAGATTCATTCTGAAGTAATTTTGAATTAAAATAAAACAGAATAAAGGAAATTAAAAATTTCTAATCCGCATAGCGTTACCCCAACTGGCGTAGAA
Organism: Argiope bruennichi; assembly: GCF_947563725.1. Classification (NCBI taxonomy): domain Eukaryota; kingdom Metazoa; phylum Arthropoda; class Arachnida; order Araneae; family Araneidae; genus Argiope; species Argiope bruennichi. The sequence goes on from NC_079157.1 coordinate 32,436,707, forward strand.
AAAATCACGTATTTGCGTTACGTAACCGGCGAAGAAAATTCACGCATGCGCATTCTGTTCTGATTGTTGCCATGACAACGTTGGATGATTTAAATTATTTTTGGGTTAGTTGCATGCTTTTGTAAGTAAATTGTATTTATGTTAGTTATATATTTTTTGTATATGCTTATAGTTTTAAGTACATCGTTTCTTAAGTAGTTTTTTTAAAACCTGTTTTCAACCGTTTATTTTAAACGATTCGTTTTATTTTCTTAGTGTTTGATGCATTTAAATTTAAGCATTGTTAATTAATCGATCTGCTCATAATGAATCTAAGAAAATTTTGTTGACCAACTCTTGAGATATTACATAAATTAAAAAAGATATTCTTTAGTGCCCATAAAGTTTAAACGCTGAGTGACTCTATTTTCAGTAATCAGATTATAAAAAAATGCTTTGTTTCAGTAAAAAATATTATTATATTATTGAAGATAAATTCTTTCCACTTTAATTTAAAGCATAAATTCTACGGGTGCTAACAAGAAATGAGAGAGATACATATTAAGTTATGACTGAAGGCCTTTATAATATTATGAATGAATTATATGATAATCAAAATTTGAAGTTTTAAAATATTTTGATGAAGAAGCTATTAAAGTAGAAATTGCATAAAATATTTAATTATTAAAATTTTAACGAACATTAAGATTGGCGAACTGGCTGGTCGCCAAAGGCGGCTAGTTGGAAATAAATTAAATTTTAAAATATCATTACATATATACTCTATTGGGTTTATTTATATTCCTGCTGGATAATGATTGCTAGAAATATTTGAATCGTTGTTCCATAAAAGTTGTGTTTTACCCTATTTTAAATAAACCTGTGATAAAAATTAATTTGACTTCTTTTACTAATATTAAGTGTCACCCAGTTGGGGAAGCCTTGTAATTGGGGATGAGAATCTTTCGGCATGGTGGTTGGTTCTCGTCACCCTGGTGGGTACAAAAAAAGGTGGGGGTCGGCTCCTCCCAGAGATGACTGGACGTGCATCCCAAAGGAAGGGTTGTACCGTGGCCGGTGATGGCTCTTAAGACTCAACCACAGTTCCCACCACTGTTGCTGTTGCGACTGTTCGTTCATTCAGATTTTTCCGTAAGCCTCAGGGCATGTCGGAGTAGCTGGCTTAAGATTTAAGATTATTAATATTATGTCGATTTACAAAAATCAAAATTACTATTCAAGTCATTACATAGCCTTTAGTTATGATTAAAAAGTCTGGATTCATCATCAATAACTGAAGGGGGAAGAATTCTGCAAAAATATCATTTAGAAAAAGAAAAAAAATGTTACTTTATTTCATGAAAATTCTCAAAAACACAGAGCACTGGTGACAAAACACAGCTAAGATGAATGCACAGAATGTTACTTTTAGAAACTGACAATTCTTAGATATAGAACTGCTTATTAAATCACTTTACAGTCAATAGCGCAATTCGATACCAGCTCGCAATTCGATTAGTACTTCAAAGACAGTTTATCCTTATGAGAGCGCTTCGTCTTATATAATCTGCAAGCAGCATATGAAATTCTTCAGAAGCATCTGTGGATTTTTTGTCCTAATAGATTAAATTTCTAGAATTTTCCAGAACCTCCTATTTTATAGCCAAAATGTCGGGAGTCACTGGCCTATCATGCATTCAACATCTATTAAGATTAACTGTAAATCTTTCAATTATATCAATTTGTAGAAAAGCTGTAATATTAATTCATAAAAATATTTTCCAATGCGATAGTTTGAAAATATGAGTGATAACATATGCTGCCCTCAAAGCTTGGCAATATGAAATGAAATTTCTAATCATATGGGATTCCTCTTATTTAGCTAATCGTTTTTGTTGAAAATGTGAAAATGATTCTGAATGGCATATTCATTAGGGTTTTTTTTATAAGTTTAACTAACATGCATAAAATTTTCAAACTTTTTAAAGACACTTGGATCTTAGAATTTTTATTCTAAGCTAGTTGAATACTCGGCATTGTTCGGAATTTAAATACTTTCATGCATAAGATTTTTAATGTAAAAGCTAATTTTATGTATATTACTATAATAAATACATTTTTTTTTACTATGCAGCACCATTTAATTCACTGTCCTTGAATCTTAGTGACTTATTTAAAAATGTTTTAGGCGCTGTTAAATAACTACTTAAAAAAAATTCCAAACGATACCAAACAAATTTTCAAAAAAAAAAGTTATAGAATAGACCAGACATTTAATTTCTTCCGGATAATAGAAGAAAATAAAGAAAAAATGAAGAAAAAATTGCCGGAAATTAATTTGGTACACTGACGAAGCAAAATTTGAAAATATAATTTGCTCTGGTTACTACAAAAAATGGCAAAATTTCTAATTTAATATTTAATAACATTTTCATTTAGTAAAAATGACAATATTCTTCCCCTTTTCCTTAAAAAAAAAAAAAAAGGCGTTCAAAGTTTGGTTTATATTGCCCCTGTCGTTTGGAAACGATGCCCATATTTGACAGGTTGCTTTAAGGGCACAGAAGACAACTCGGATTCATTAATTGGATAAAATGAACTAATTATGTTTAATATCGCACCTAGTAAGGTAACTGGTACATTTTCTAATAAATATTGTGAATGCATTTAGTTATCATTCTTCGATTTTTGTCTTGGAAGTGCTATTTTGCTCTTCAAAGCCAAATCATACAATTCATGGTTTTTTTTTTTATTATTTGTTTTTTGTATACTCGGAGGAAAGTTTAGTAATATTAACGTCCCGTTTTAAAGCAACACTAAGGCTATTTTGAGACAGACCTCGTAATTTTAAACTGCGGTCAGATGACGAGGACGACATCTGCGCTGGTACTCAAAGGCAAAAATTAAAACACTAGTGACATCCACCTATTCAATTTAATATTAAATTCTGTACAATAAAGGCTTTAAATTTTGGGCTGCAGTAAAATCTAGCCACCGTACTTGTAGTTCGGCCTGCGTTTATTTGTTCTTTATGTGTAAGATTCTCCGGGACCAAACGTCCTCCTCTGGTGTGGTGTAGAAGTTTGGAGAGGGGATGGGTGCCAACTCAAGGCAACCTCGTCATCTAACCGCGGTTCAAAATTACGAGGTCCTCCCCAAAGTAGCCCTAGTATTGCTTTAAAAAGGGACGTTAACATAAACTAATCTACATGAGTAAGAAGAGACAAAAATACATATATTTCTTGCATGAAATAATTTTCGATTCTTAAATTTAACTCATTAAGTGGTGTTAAGATTTTCGTCCTTAATTAATGATAATTGCTACCCTAATGATTTCTGATAAGTTACATAGTCTCATCATTTGCTGTTTATAAAAGATCATCGCAGCTGCTACTGTAGATCTCTGCAACTTTTATCTAACTATAAGAGAAATATGAAACTTCTAGATTAATACCTGGCAACTTTAACAATTTTAACAATTCTTTTAGCAACTTTAACATTTTACTTTTGGAAATTTAAATTCTGAGACACTTAATACTAATTTGATTCAGCGAACGTGGAGATCTTAATTTGAGTTATTAAAAACAAATTTCCGGCAATTTAAAATTTAAATAATAAACTGATTTTTTTTTATGAAAAAAGATGCTACGTGCACTCATTGGAGTGCCTAAGCATATGAAAATAACCATATTTTTTAATAGTTGTGTATTTATTTAGTAAATAATTTTGGTTTCGTATTGATTTTTGTAATCTGCTTTCACACCCACATTATTTTAGGATCCATGGTCTAAGCTTTGATATACAGTCATTTGGCGCTTTGCGAGGTTGGCAATTTTTCGTTGGCGCTTTAGCTACCGTTACGCTATTGCTGCCGTTCGCGTCACATTCGGCCATTTCGCTAAAATTTGGCTATAAACTCTTTTTTTGGCGAAAATGACTGTATATCAAAGCTGTTCCGATCCATGTTATTCAAATTTTCTTTTATTGAGGCTAACTGAAACTAACTATCTAGCTAATTGAAAATGAGCAAATATTTATATGTTTAATATGAGAGTAACTGTTAAAAAAGAAGGAAAAAAATACCTGAATTTCAAATATTAAGATATTGAAAAGAGACAGAAAAATCTGTAGTTGTCGAAACTTAATTCTTTCTAAACTTATTTTGCCCTTTCCCTTCTATATAAGCGTATAAACTTTTTATTTGTACAACTGATTCTTCTAAATGATACATCATATCGCTGACGCTCTGACCCGCCCGAAGGCCCACGGATAAAAAATACTGAATGTCCGGACCGCCACTACAGCAACACTGGCGGAATCTATCCTAAGGGAACTGTTGAGCCCTTAGGGCCATCTCCGGCCATGGTACAATCCTTCCCTAAGAAAGTACAAGTACATCCTGTCATCGATGGGAAGAACCAGACCACCACTTTTTCGTATACATTCTAGGGTGGCGAGAACCAACCACCGTGTCGGAAGCTTCTCATCCTCATTTAGAGTTGCCTCTCGGTGGGGGTGGGGTCTTCTAAATGATAAAAAGTGCGTACTCCAAATTTTGTCCAAAACCGTCAAGATATGTGGAATTATGATATTCTAACAAACACATTCAGTTTTATATACAAATTATTTTTTAAGAAATAAATCCGTTATTCCATGAAATAACTAATGAAATTATTCAGTTATTTCATGAAACAACGAGGAACTCGCTGAAAGCTAAGCTATTCATTTTAAAGTTTACCTATATATAAATTCACTTCCTTCTGATACTTACTGTAATATTCTGGAAATCTTCAAGGTTATTTAAATATACTGTAACTTGTGGGCTTTGCCCTTTGTTTGCCTTCGCTCACCAACCCCGATGTTGTCCGATACTGAACGCGGTGTTCGTCATTTACAGTTAGCATGTTTTTAAACTTCACCGATCATTCGTTCAATGCTGGAAGCTTAAACTTTCCATAATGAGATCATGCATTTTCCGATATTCCTGCTTCCGATTCAAAACTCAAAGCATTTGCTCGTATCTCCAATATCTAGATGTTGACTCAATTTTTCAATTTTGCTACTAACTTTTTTTAAATTGCTGCTTTTTTTTAAATTGCCAAATACTTGCGCACTCTTTCTTCGCAATTTTCTTCATCGGATATCGCTGGATGTCCCAATACTATTTTTAAAAAACAATGCAGGATTAACATGTGTATTCCTTAAGCATTCAGATGATTGCTAACTAAGAGTATAACATTTCCGTTACTCGAAAAAGATAAACAAATCGGAAAATGAGTCCTTAGAGTTGCCATAAATGGTGTGTCTAAAAGTAGAATTAACAAATAATATTGTTTTAAACTTATTTGGGTTTAATTAAGGCTTTACTTTTCCTTTTTTTTTTTTTTGTCCTCATTTCCCCGTCAAGTGCAATAAAAATACTTACTATAACGTAATAATAATTTTCATTAAATATTTCAAACAATATTGGTAAAACAAACCTCAAATGTCATGGGTCAGATGACTATCTACCTGTCGCGTGCACGATTTGATTTAAACAACTCAACGATTTCTGGAAAAAACGCAAACGATAATTTAAGAATTTTTTTCCGAACTTTTTGTAAATATTAAAGATCTATTTTTACAACAATGAGCGTTATTTTGTCACACAAGCAAATTTGCTTGGTTCCATATCAATTTTTCGGATTAAAAAAAATCTGATGTTCCAGTATTTTGGTAAATAGAAAAGTTTTATTTATAGTATAACTAAATGCTGATGCAACAGTACCAATCAGAAGCGAATAAAAGCAATGTTTTCATAAATTTTTTATATAATATACAGATAATGCTTGTTTTACCTCTGTCTCATGCGATGCGTATTTTCATTGGTCATTCTTAGTGAAGAATTAAAGTTAATAATTATTTTCTTAAATTACATAATATGTCATACCATACATGCTTTTAGTCGGATTTAGAACAGGATATTTGCAGAAGAATTTATAAACAGCTGGTACATCATAAATGTAATTATTTTATATTACCTTCTTAGTTAAATTATCTTCTTTTATGCCGGGTTTACACTCGGCCAGTTATAAGCCGGCCAGTGGGCCGCGCATGCGTGGAAAGGGACTGATTTATGTTTGCCACAATTTCATAAGATAGATTCAGACATTCTATGCTTGATCACAAATAGTCGTTTTGGCATCCTGCATTTTTTTTTTTTATTTTTACTGCGTATTGTATTAAAATGTTTGATATTTACACAAATAAACATGTTAAAATGAAAAAAAGGGTCAACATACCTAAATTCGGAAAACTATAGGAACAAAATGGCTAATAAAATGGAAAAAAAAACACACATCCTCACATCAGAAAGAACAAAGAGCAAAAGGAAAGTCTTAATTAATCTATGATAAGTGATCAATTTTTTCACGCCAAAGAAATCGCCAAATTTTATAAACTCATGCGCAGTAAGAAAAATATACAATATGGCGGCATATTGTCCTATCGGGAACATTTACTTGTCATCAACTAAGCAGCATTTTTCAACCTTTCTACGCATGCGCTGCCAACTGGCTGGCTTATGACTGGCCAAGTGTAAACCCGGCATTACTGTCACTAACTGAAAATGAGCTGAGGACCGTTTCTATGGAAACGGATGATAATAGACTTTGTGATTGTTTTCCTAGTGCTTTACTGAACTCTAGCTGGCACACTGCCTTGAATGTTGTTTTGTTGAAACTACGAAACAGAAACACAGAATTAAAAAATTGTAAATTCTCAGTTTTAAATTCCATTTTATTTAATATTTATGTATTCATTTCATCAATAGACAATACTGTAAGATCTGTGTTGTTGTTGTTTTTCGAAATAAACTGTGCCCTTTCATAACAGGATTGATATATAGAGCAATATTTTTTTTTCCTACCTCTAATCACGATAGGTTATTATTTAGCTTTAGAAAGCTATCATTATCAAAAGCAGAATGAACTCTGAATGTTTCTGCATATTAGTCCAATTTTGAAAGGGCTAACTAAAACTTTCAAAAGAGACTCAATATTTCTTGTGGAATAAAGTGGTTGAATTAATAATAACTCAATTAAAATATGCATTTAGTTTTAAAAAGTATGGCTAAATATGTTGTTATTGAAAAGCAATGCAGAATTTTAGGTACTTGGGATTATCCCGTCGACCATTTTCGCCAAACCCGATATTGTCGCCAAAAGGTAGCTTTACACCAATAACCGCAAATTACTTTTCATTATGATGGCGCCAAAGAATTGGCGCATTTCGCGAGCGTCGATGGGATAATCCCAAAGTACCGAATTTTACTATCCAAATGATTTTTTTGCACTGCCTTCATTTCTGATTGACCAAGATATAGATTTTATGCTTTCAGGTTTTCCTTCCACGCTACGGGCGTCATATCCTTTCATGATTGGAAGCCAATATGGGTAAGTTGTTCATTTCCTTATTTTCACATTTTTTTATTATGTTGATTTTTTTTTAAATGTGTATATTTTACTTTTTATAACAAAGTAAAAAATACCCGGTGTTTATTGGAAATAAATAAATGGAAGTTTTATTTATTTTCTTCTAGAATGCTTTATTAAGAGTCAGCCAAAATGCTTTCCTGTTCGTTTCAGTATTCTGAGACGGCCACTTTTCGACGATTATGTCTTATTAAGGGGAGAGACGCGGAAGGATGAGCGCATTTCCGAAATTCTTCGTTACTCTTTGACCTTGATCCCCACCCCCTCTTAGATACTTTTTTGTTCATTTTTTTTCAACGTGTATGTGAATTTCGTGTCGTTTCTGACAGTAGTTTTTTAATTCAATCTGCGAGTAATCCGAGTTTATTTTATTGTTAAATGTAAACATCTCCTCCTTTCATCTTCCCTCTCACCCCGAATTGAACCCATCCTAACGCATGCGCAAAAGCGCGGAAGGTTTTAGAATCCGTTGTCAAGCCATAATTTATTACGCTAACTCGAATTAAAATGTTCTTCTTCGTGCTCGTTTGTTCTATTTCTTCAAATGAAATCGGCCGGTAAAATTCATTTCATTCTTTTGGAAATGTAGGAAATTTTATCAACAGAAATTAAAATGTATTTTAAAATTTTGCCTTAAAAAAAAGGCAATTTTTCTATAATCCTTTTATATACTTTGGGAGGACACAAAAACCATTATTTTATTTCGTTATGTTAAAAATTATTTGTGGATCGTTGCCCATTTCCATCAAGGAAATCAGTGGTGGATTTCCAGTTAGGTCTAAGATCCCTTAGCAGCGTGATATTTTTTTAAATTTTAGTTGCCGAATTTGTAAAAAATTAAGGTACTTTGGGATTATCCCGTCGACGGGTAAACGCTTGCGAAAATGCGCCAACCTTTTCGTTATCTTTTGGCTACCTTTTGGCGATAATATCGGGTTTGGCGAAAATAATCCCACAGTACGGAAATTGAAATTCTATTAATTATAAAACATATAAAGATAGTACTAGAACTTTGTCAAGTATAACTAGTCAAGTTCTAATTTGTTTCATTACGCTCATTTAATTATTTCAATATTTATAAGCAGCGAACGTCTGGTTTTAATAATATAGGACTCAAACGTGGATATCGGGAAGTAGTAATAAAATAAAAACATAAGCATAAACATTTTTACAATCCTTCTGAAAAGAAAACAAATTAACTTACAATAAATAATAAAAATGTTTGATTTAAAAATGAGTAGAAATGTGAAATTAAATTGATCAAAAAGAGAGAGGTTTCATAATGTGCAATGGTCCAAGGATGCATGTAAAATTTCCTAATCCGCCACAGATTCAGTTGGAAATCAAATAGAAACCTGTAAGGGTTATCATTTTGAATCGGTTTAGATTAAAAGTTACTCTACAGTTCATCTACATAATAAATACTTATTCAAGTAGACATTTCTAAAAAATAAGGGGGGGGGATTCCTAATCAATGTCTCAATCTTTTAAATTCGGAACTTACGCTAATTTTCATCAAATACACAAACATTGGTAACTTTTCCCAGCTGCATTTCTGCAGTATAATCAGATGCGAAGTTGGGAGATAATTTTAATGAATCTTGTTTTTCAAAATTTTAAAAAAATCTGGAAGGAACTTCCAAGAATTTTTTTAATCGAGTTTTGTAACTTCCTGAAAGATGCTTTCGAAATACAATTTTATCGATGCAATCGAATGTAGATTTTCCATCTTTTCCTCACAATAGTTTCTTTAATTTCGAAACCAAATAATGAATTGTAAAAATCGTCTCGCATTATAATTGCATCTGATTATTTATTAATTGCATCTGATTATATAAATTTTATAGATATTCATTTATTTTTGCTACGCTATTCATCGATAAAGAAAATAATGGAAGTATTATTCCCTTTAGACCAAAAAGTGATTGCAACATTCAGTCTTTGTTGATTGCAAAATATATTTCCATGAAATATGATGTTGAATAGCTGAAAAACCAGCTGGCCTGGTCTTCTCAAAACTTCCTTGCATACATTCTAACAAAAGTATTATCGCAGAGAACGTCTTGCATAACATTGGCGTACAATAGTTAAGAAATATTAACCTTTGGCGTGCATTTAGCATTTTTACTCAAATTATCGTGTCAGCCTTGGCGATTTATCCCTGGCATGTGGTTAATAGAAAAACCGAAAATCAAATCTGTGTTTTCGATGCGCTTTTTCCAACTGACTGAAACAAAAGTTAGATACAGAACTACTCTTGTAGTTACTAAACTCCCATACCAAATTCAACATATTTAAGTCATTGCGCCTTTGAGTTTGCATGTTTCTAAAAATACAGAACAACAGACGTTCAACCCCTTTATTGGATTTGACTCAAAATTTAAATGTCTACAGTATAGATGTTAAATCTGTGTACCTAATTTTATTCATCTAGTTCTCTTCGTTTGATAGTTATCATATTAAATTCGATTCAAACAGTCAGAACGTCCAAATGTGGAGATTCGTCAAAATTTCGAGTTCGAATTTTTTGACGATTGCTATACTTTCTTTATAAGAGAAAAGAATTCTACTTACACCAGAAATGATTTGCAGAAATATATAGTTTTTACGTGTAAATAGGTGGTTTGACAAGATTATTACTTATGCAGTTTTGATTTGTTAAAACAAAGATAATATTTTAAAAAATTATCGTTAAATGTGTTTTAAAAAAGTCTAATATCGATTCTTAGAAATTGGAAGATTTCAAAAACACTTTTAACAATTGAGTCTGCTCTTTAGCATAGAATATTTTGCTTTTCCCACTAATATAGTCTAGAGAACGGAATTAATGAAACAAAAAAACTTTCGTATGATAAATCCGGATAAATATAAATATTTATTATCCTTGAAAAGTCTTCATTATTTTTCTGAAAGATTATTGAATTTGTAATGTTGAAATCGACGACAGTGGGATTGATATTTATTTTCCGTTTCATTATTATTGTTTGAGATTAGTATTTTGATATTCATTTCAGAATGAATTTTGCTTTTCAAAAACATGTCACATTAAAAACGTCATTACTTCGAAATGAACACTGCGATTAAGCATTGTTTTTATCTATACATTGTAATTATGTATTACATAGATAATTCGCATGTACATAGTTAATATTTTACAAATAAATTATTAACTTTTTTTCCTCACTTCAACAATATTATAATGATAATCATGTAAAATGAGTTGATAAGTATTGTTGAAGGAAAAAAAAAGATATATAATGTATTAAGCACGGTTCCATCCACTTTACAAAAACAGTGACCCAGTCCCAGTAAAATGTTGAACTTTGTGTCACTCTTTGGTGATAACAAGAAAGTATTCGATAACTGTGGCTTTTCAATATTAGTAATATACTAGAAGATGTGTCCGTCATCCTTTTCATAATATCTCATATTTGATTATCACAAACTCTTGGAATGGTCTCTCCTATACTCTTTATTAAAAATGTTATCCCAGAGATTTTAACGCCTTGCATGGAATTGGCGTACAATAGTGACGAAATATTAACCTTTTGCGTGATTTTAGCATTTTGACTGAATCCATCATGTTATCCTTTTTGGGATTTTTTGGCAATTAATCCTTGGTATGCGGATAAAAGTTTTCGAAAAAATCGAATTTGTATTTTGACATATAACTACATTTGTTTTAACAAAATCCCATACCAAATTTGAGATATTATAGTCGTTCCATTTTTGAGTTATCGCATTTACAAGTTTCTGAAAGTATTGACAAATAAACGGTTAACCCCGGGTTGGATTTGGCACAAAATTTGACAGGTGTCCATAATACAGATGTTAAATCTCTAACTAATTTTATCAACCCAGCTTTCTATATTATTATTATTATTGTTATTATTTTTCATGTTACCCAATATTCGAACAGTCAGGCAAACAGACTTCCACTGAATGAATTTTGCTCAAAATTTATTAGAAATCGCCAAATTTGGTATGACGAATATATGCCAAATTTTATCAGTCCCTCTCAAATCGTTTTTGAGTTATCTTTGTCACAGACTGAGAGATTGGCATTTTCCAATAATATATTTTTCAAACTCAAAGAGGTCTAAAACGTGGAGATTTGTCAAAATCTCCAGTTGGAATTTTTCAACAGTTACAATACTCTAATATATGTGAACATAATTAACTAATGAGCAGAAAATCACATGCACACTGTCAGAGAGCTTGAGAAAAAAAATATATTATTTATTGTTTACTTTAGATGTAGCTATATATTGATATTGGAAGTTTTGTTTTCTTCTAGAGGGGTCTTCTCTATCATAATATTCCCGAACACTCACATCGAAAACAATTTTTAAAAAGCGGATTTAATAAATAGTGATCCACTAACAGAAAAAAAAAATGCAGTGCTGAATACAAATATTTAAAAAAAATTTGCTGAAGGGAAATATTATCAACGAATTACGATTCGGTCTGTGAAGAGAAAATATAATGAATCAGCATAAACATAAGATAATAAAAATTGCAGACCTCCGCTCATTGACTTTTGCTACAATTTAATATAATAAAGTGCAAATGAAATGTTTGATAGCACGATGTATCTAGGCTTTTCTATTATAGATGCATCATGCTATCGATCATCTGTGAATGCCAACAGCCTTTTGTTTATAATTTGAAAAATTTTGGTATAATTTTACAATAATGCTATAAAATTCTGGAATCCCTAGAAAATATTTTTTTTTTAAATTGTGTAAATTTTGAAAAAAAAAATGTTATTAGGCCCATGTATATGATTTTAAATTAATTTTGATCCAATCAGTGGTGGATTTAGCAGTGCACACTTTGAAATCCATCTTTTAATAAAATGGTTTTTAATTATAATGATCGCATCTCATCACATTTTTTACGTGTTAATGTGCAATTTTATATTAGTATTTTTTATTTCATTAACTTAGTGAATGTCTTTTTTTTAAATTTATCTATTATGTAATTCGGCCATAACAGATAAATAAAGCAAGCTTATAGTAGATGTTCAGCGTTTGAAATATTTTAATAACTAAGTAGACGTAACGAACCAGGTAAGAACCTAACTTGATTATTATATTTGATAAAGTGTTAATATTATCCTAATATTTTATTATTCATGGAATTTATATTTTTTTACAAACTTATTTATTTATTAGCTAAAAAATGAAGTTTTGAATTGACCTGCTTAAAGAATCTTTCTTAACCTGACTGCCTAGTTAAATTTTGCTTTTGGATATAATCTATTTCATATAATGCAATATAATCTATTTCATAAGATGCAACCGAATTGTCTTTGTATAAAGCAAACTCTTATTATGTTGCTTTATAATAAGAGTTTTGCAACCGGCATATATTTTGTTATTTAAAAAGTTAGGGAAATCTTAATTGTTTTTAAAATTAGTTAAATGGAAAATTTTTGAGTTTTCTGGCTTACAAATTATTTGCAGGCTTTAAAGCAAGAAATAATTTCTTTACATAATACCTTATTGTGATAACGGTTGTTTTGCATGCTTTCTAGAAAACTATCCGTTTTCTTAAGCTTCAAACTATAGCTTGCAGAGCATCTTACATTCTTACAACTAAAATAATATTCCAATCAATTTAAAATTCCTTCGGCTTGTTTATACTTTCAACTTAACAGCGTATCTTATAAACATTGCCAGATTCCAGAAGGTTTACAATTGATCATCAGCTATTATACAAAAAATAAACGAAATAATATTAACAAAATATGTTTATCAAAGAAAAAATCGTTTGTTTTTACTTTTTAATGTTTTAACAAAATAAAAATGGTAGCAGTTATAAAATGTCTGAAAAGGAATCGTCTGCTAAATGTCTATTAACAGATTTAGATTATGATATTTACCGAACAGGTTGTTTGAAAAATTTTTTAAATTTTTGTCTTTATAGAACCATGTTATTTTATAAATTTTAAAACTCAAAATTCATTGAAATGCGTCTAAAAATGGTGTCCCTTCGTTTAAAATTCAATTGATAGACTGAAAAAGGTTCAAATTAATGCATACTCTGACATTTAGCTATAAAAACTTATATGATATCTCTACCATCAAGTTGCAAATAAAAATGTTTCAATTCGGTTAAATATAATAATTTTTCTCTACTATCAAAAAGCAGTATCAGTATGGCAAGAAAAAGAAACACATTACAATGTATCTGGTTTAAAATCAGTTAGAGATAAAATAATTATCAGAAAATTATTTTATACAAAATCAACAAATTTTAACAAGAATTTAAGTTTCAAAACAGTTGACACTTTTTTTAATCTAACATTTGATTATTTTGAAAATTGCGTAAAAAGGGAATTACTTCGAATAGCTAGTTTTTTAAAATTAATATCGAAGTAATTAAACGAAAGCAAAACAAAAAAATATTTATGAATATTAATTATACTGGTCTCAGATGAAAAAAGCTTTTATCATATTGTTTTATGAAAACAGATCTAGACCCAATTTGTATAGGATATACAAACCGTTTTTTTTATAAGTATCATTATACTAGTTTAAGTTATGATTTTTGTATTTCAACCTTAAATATTTCGCTTACGAATTCGTTTCTAGTTACTCATGTTGCAACACCTGATGCAATGCGCTGAAAGCATTATTTTAAGATCATGATTTCCTACACTTGTGTGATGGTGCCTCCAAACACGCAAATAAATACATATTCGTGACGATACAGCCTGTTTGCTCTACAGGTAAAAGATGTATTTGTTTTTCGTCGCGTGTGTTATTTCACAGCAAGTGCTCGAAGAGAGGGAGGGGACTGAAAAATAAAAATAAACGATAAAAAAAAGCTTCCAATGATGAAAAAAATTATATCTATTTCAATGCTCGTGTTTTCATAGTAAAGAATTGGCTTTATGCCAAAAACTCTTCGTGTTATGACTTGGGATAGAAAAATGGTGTCGTAAATTTGTTTTTGCGTGTCATAAAGCATTTAGAAGCTTCTTCAATATTTAGGTGTAAAATGCATTTCAAAGAATTCTTTTCTATAAAAGAAAATAAAGAATAGAAAGTTATCCAGCTTGTCTTGTGTTCAACAGGCTAGAATATATGCCGAGATATGCAATTTAAAAGGAATGGTTTTTATTAGATTCGGGCTCCATTTTTATAAAACTATTGTTCTGGGGACAGTATGAATCATACATCACGTTTTATTATGTATTATATTGTGATGAAAATCAAAGTTGGGTGTTATTTTTCGTTAGCTTTAACCGGTTTTATTAGGTGAAAACATAAATTTAATTATAAAGCATTCAATATCTATAGTATTTTAAAAGAATAATAATAAATTTTAAAGCTTTTGTATTAAAACACCCAGGATTACAGAGCAAAATAAAACATCAAAATGTTCTGTGTTTCCTTATGAAATTCTTTACTAGACGTCAGGATTTATTTTTTTTTTCATTTGACATCTAAATAACAGATTTTATAAATTTTCTATTAAGTGTTTCAAATTGAAGTTATTTTTTTAAGAAATGCATTAAAATGTATATGTTACCATTAAAAGGTATAATTCAATTATTTCATAGAATAACTAGGTATTTCATAAAATAACTAGACAAGTCAGTTAAAGTATATAATAGATAAAAAAAAATTTCATACTTTACCTAGTTATTCTATGAAATAACTAATGATAGACCGTTAAAGTGAAAAATAAACAATTTCAAAGTTATTTTATAAATTAATTGATCACAAATAGCTAAAAATAGCTCTCGAAAAATGCATTTTATTCCTATTGCGGATTATTAATTGACAAATAATAAGGGAAAACAGATATAATTTATTATTGCTCATATTGCTAACATTAATTAAACAGAAAGGAAAAAAGAATGTGTTCCAGAAATAGTTATGCTGAAATATTATCGAAAAAATATGTGCTGTTAAAACAACTGTTGCTTCATCAAAACATTGTGTAAACTTTTTCAAACAAAAACATAAGAGAATATTACTTTAAATTTTACGAAATACCTTTATTTTACTTTTCATTACTTAATAGAACAAGAATTTCTGTGATGACATTTTGAATTGCATTGCATAATATTTTTGAAACAAGCACACTTTTTACTATTACACATTTTTTTTTACACGAGAACTTTTTAAATCCTTGCCCAGTGCAACAACTTGGAGCTATTGCAACAGTCGAAGCGTTGTGTCAATATTCATTTCAAAAAACTATAAGCGGTTCAAAATGGACTAAACCGGTTCAAAGAACTTTCGAGTTCCATATTTCATAAATTAACGATCAAGTAATCGTTATTTTATAGAATACTTAGTGAAATCGTAGAATTCAATAATTTTAAATTCTTTAACTGTCTTGTCTAGTTATTTCATGAAATGCCTAGTTATTCTATGAAATAACGAATTTCACACTTTAACGGTCACATATATATTTACAAATAGTTTGAGACTTAAAACGAGTGCTGGTTAATATAAAAGCACAAATATTTTAGATTATGCCTTAATAATTAATCAATAAATATTTCATTATTTACTACTTGTAAATAGAATAAGATATTGGTTATATCTATTTTCTAATGTTGCTGAGACTGAAATATTCTTTTAGTGTCATTCTCCGATTTCTAATAAAACTCCAGTGATGGAGTTAAAATTATATTTTAAAATTCTATGCCGTTATTATAAAACTAAAAATGCTTTCTATTCTTTGCTTTTATCCTGTGTTCAAATCTAAAACTGTTTCTAAAAGCATAGTTAATTTGTTACTGCCATAACTGCTTGCATAATTATAAATTTCTTTTATAAACCTGAAAATATATATTGACTATACAAAACTGCTGAAGTGCAATATGAGTATTAGTATATGTATTACTGATTTTTTTTCGTCATTTCATCATTGTTATATTTTTTTTAACTAAAATAAAATTTGGTAGGATGCAATAGTTCTTATAATTCAAATTTAACTTGAAGAGAATTGATATAAAATCATATGAAATTGTCGTTTTATAATGGAGTTATTATATCGTTATATTTTTAATGGAAATAATTGCATCTTTTACTATTTTCCTAATCGAACTGAACTTTTAATTCCAAATTCAGTGGGAGTGATCTTGCCGAAGCTTTACCGTGTACTCTAGTAAAAATGTTATCTCCCTTTTCACGCATAAAATTGAGGACATTGGGAAAGACCTTGAATGCCACGAAAGGTCAGATTTTTATTTTCATACATAAGAGTTGTATGTGATCGTAGCATATTATTAAAAACCGAAACCAAACTCCATGCCATTGTATTATTAACAGCATGCCATTGGCCAACAGTAGTTAAGATAGAGCTTATTATCGTGTGATTTCTGGCGATTAATCACTGGCCGATTTTACACATCTGATTTTTCTACTTTTGTATAAAAATATTTTGTATAAAATTATTTAAATAATTATAGATGTTTAAAGTGACTGATTTATCTATTTCTCATAAAACATACGATCCAATAACCAGTTTTAATTCTCAAAAAAAAAATTAGTTATTGGATCGTAATTTTCATGTTTTATTTACATTTTTTTTATTGTAGTAAAGGTCAATGAGCTGAACTCTTCAAATTTCCTTATTTTATATTTATGCTGATTTGTTTTATTCTCACATCGCGGTGCCGTTGGAGATCGTTGCTAATATTCTCTTTCGGTATTTTTATTTTAATTTTGTATTTGACAATGCTTTTTTTTTCTGTTAGAGGGTCATTATTTCTTTCCATCCAGTTATTAGTTTGGATTTGAATGTTAATAATATAGCACTTTAATATAATAATATACCATTTTACAAAAAATATAAATTAATATATTTTTATTCAGTAAATTTGTCGTTTTTTATAAATTTTAAAATTGCTCCTAGTAACTTGTTTTGCAATAATAATAATAATAAATCTTGTGAGCATCTAGAAGTGTTGCATTTTCAATGAGATGTAGTTGTAGTGAACATCTGTTTAGCAACAGAAAGCAGACAACACTTTTTTCCTCATAAAAAAGGGCTGTATCGCAGCTTAAAAATAGTGCATTTATCACACTGTTTTTAGACACAATGATTTAATAGACCATTATACATTTTTCCCACCAATAGACCCTTTAGAAAGTTCTTGAAGTGTAATCGCTGAACTGACTCTTCTCTAAGAAATCTATTCCCTTTTTAACCGACTTAGAAAAGTTCCTGATAACATTAATTTTCAGAATAAAATCAATATTTCGGCAGAATAAAATCAAAAATATATTAGCATAAAAGTGTTACATAATTTGAGATATTAGTAAATGTTCAATCGCTTTTCTATCAAGAAAAAAATTATTTAAAAAATTCCACAAGAGAAAAATAATTTTAGAATTTAGAGTAATTTCTTTTCTTTTTCTTCCTTTTTTTTAGTATTATTTGGAATAAATGTATTTATTTCAAATTATTTTAGGCAAAATTCAAAGTTAGTTTAATTGTTATAGCTCTGTAATTATTATGCATAAAAATATCCTCTTTCGAGTTTCTAAAAATATAAGAAATATACAAAAAAAACTATTAATTTCTCGTATTTTTATATTACATTTATCGCATTATTTATTATGTACATTGGAAGCTCGCAAGGAAATGTTAAGTACAGTTTTTCTTTTATACCAATTTTTTGTATTTTTTTAATTCCATTATATTGCTTTGAAATTCTTTCTGAAATGTTGAAGGATACACACAGTGTTCTGGAAACAGTCTTGGCATCACGACTGGAGGCTTACAGATTTAAAAACTAATTCTAAAGATAAAAACAAAAGAACCTTTGTGTATTGTGGCTTAATGCATATTAAAGTCACCGGGGTTTAACATCATTCTTCCTAGGGACTGTTATGCTCATTTTCAAATCGTGGCTCAGAAAGGCTGAGTCCCTGTCAAAATAATCTTCAAAAGGGGATGTTATCTCTACTAATAATAATGTGTGTGTGTGTGTGTTTTGGCGCTTTGCAGGATAGACTGTTTAATCTAAAGCTATAAAACTTCGTACATATATACCTTGGATGATGGGAATGTCAATATTTTTTTTGAAAATATAATTTCCATTCTTTAAAAATTAAGCAAAATTTTGGCATCCTTCCTCGATAACTTCCGAAAATTTTACAACACAAAGCTGATTTTTTTTTAATATCATCTTTAAGTTAAAAAAATATCTTCAATAATACCAATGTTTTAACCTATAAATTAATTTTCTGTTTTTAATTATTTTTTTAAAAATATTTTGTGTGTGTCCAGTAATTTATTTCCCACAAGATAAAATTTAACCTGCATGTGTACTTTATGAATGTTTGGAAAAATTTAACTTTTATGAGCGCGTTGCCACCAAGTTGACAAAAACTGGAATTGAAAGATTAATTGAAGAAACTTACGGCTAACTAAACCTAGGAAAGTAATATTCAGCACGTATTTGTATGAAATGTGATATTTTCTAAACAAATGAATGCCAGAGTAAGTTTTCTGTGAATTTTTTTTAAATAGTGTATTATTAATTCAATAATGAAGTTTGATTTAAACCGTACATAGTTGCTCGTATTGTCAATCCCAGCAAAATCGTGCCAGCTTTCCAAAATTAAATCAGTTACTTGAAATTAAAAAAAAAAAAATCCCAATCACAAATTTTTAGGAGACAATTTGCGTGGTATTATAAATTTATATAAGACCAGAAGAAATTATGTTATACTTTTTAATCCGTTTTAAAAAAGTGGTATATTAAACAAAATTATTTAAATAATTATAAATGTTTAAAGTGACTGATTTATCTATTTCTCATAAAACATACGATCCAATTACCAGTTTTAATTTTTAAAAAATAGTTATTGGATCTTAATTTTCATATTTTATTTACATTTTTTATTGTAGTAAAGGTTAATGAGCTGACCTCTTCAAATTTCATTATTTTATATTTATGCTGATTTGTTTTATTCTCACATCGCGGTGCCGTTGGAGATCATTGCTAATATTCTCTTTCGGTATTTTAATTTTAATTTTGTGTTTGGTAATGCTTTATTTTTTCTGTTAGAGGGTCATTATTTCTTTCCATCCAGTTATTAGTTTTGATTTGAATGTTCGTGAGCATTGCGTTTGGAGAAGATCCCACTGCAAGAAAATAAAAATAAAGAAGAGAATTGCACAACGGGAGGGCGAGACATAACCTAAGGGAATTAAATCAGATCTGCGATAGTGTTAACACCATAGCACCCTATCTCGACTGCCATATTTTCCAGTATAATATTATTAATCATAATAATAATGTAAACATGAGTGTTGCGTACACTTGAAACATGATAAATAAAATCTTGTGCATTTTCTTCTCAATTACTATCGTAAATTACTAATCTACTGATATGCGAAAAATGTTTGGAAAAGCGAAAATAAACTGACCAGGTTGTTTGGAAAAAGAGCCTTATAATGTGCACTGCCTAAAGTATAAAAATGTCAAAGTCCACCATTTATTTATCTTAAGTCTAAAAATGATTTCATAAAAGTTTACAAATGACCCCTAAAACACACACACGCGCATATATATAATATTAAACTAAGCATTTCCAATATTTTTTTTTAACATAGTTATATAACTCTAAGTATATATTTGTAGATAAAGTTTTGATTTCCATTTATTAAAATAGCAAAATAGAAACATATAGCTAGGAAAGACTAGAAAGTTCTATTAATAAACAACTTATTTTTATTATAGTTTTAATTTAATACAGCTCATATAATTTTTAAATAAGAGCCAGTTATATAATTCATCAAATTTGTTTTCTCGTCAACTGAAAAGTGTGTAAAATAACATCTACAATGATGGGTTTTTTTTCTTTTCAAATTTCTTGTAAATTATCCATTATCCACAGATTATTGAATTTTTAATAGTTGATTCTTTCAATATATGTAGCTGGGAAAAAACGTTTTTGCAAAGTTTCAGTATATGCGGATAAGCTATAATGTGAAAACAATAGTATCATTGAAAAAGATTCTCTGATCATTCTTTAATCTGCGCTACTGCGTGAGACGGTAGTAAAAATATCGATTCAAAATAAAGGAAAAATAATAATTTCAGAACGAAAATTTCCCAAACAGCTTTAAAACATTCTGTTCAGAAAGCAGGCCTTTCATATCTCATTTCCCATTTCCTTGTCCTGCGATTCTTCATGTTTTTTAATCGATAGTGCAATTCTTTTTACTGTTAGCAACGTATAGTTTCATCTTGCGAGCCCGTTTCATCATCATCATCATCTCTAGCAATCAATATTGCTTTTAGATAGTCGAATCGTATTTTGACACGGAAAAAACGCATAACAGCAATTTTATCGGTTTAAGTTCTTGAGTTGGCTATCCAAAGCAGGCCCCTAAGATATGTTACCCAGATATCTTATCGGATGGGAAGGGGGGGGTAGAGTACTACAGATTTATATCCGTTACCATTTTCGTATTGAAATAAGTTATTAATCTGCGAGAAAAAGATTAAATTAAAAATGTACAAATGTTAAATAGATCTATAAAATGAATAATCGAGCATAATGATAGCTAAATTAAATCGAGAGTAAGTTTTTTTAAAAGTTCAAATTATGAAAAGTATTTTTTTTTTATTTGGAGAGAAATTTTTAGAATTCCACTTAACTACATACATAAAAGAATAGCTGGTAAAATGTTCAAACAAAGATTTGCACTTTTTTTTTTGGGGGGGGGGGATTCTATTTTGTTCAAAAAAGCAGGATCATTTAAAAATGCCTTAAATGTTTTTATATCAAATAAAATTCGATGACCGAAAAAAAATCTTATTTTTAAAGTGTTATTCTGTGGTTGCAAGTTGCATCAAAAATGGTTGATCCTCGAAACTTTCTCGCAACTCGCAAACTACTTTCTAATTAATTTGTCATGCCAGCGAACGCCTTACATGGCATTGGCGTACAATAGTTACGAAATATTAACTTTTTTCTTGAATTTAACATTTTTACTGAATCTATCGTGGGATCCTTGATGAATTATTTGGCGACTGAATCCTGATGTGCGGTTAATAATATCCAAAATCTAATCTGTGTTTTAGACACGTTTTCCACAACCGATTGAACAAAACTGCACTTGTAGTCACAAAATCTCATATCATATTTGATATATTTAAGTAACTGCCTTTTTCAATTATCGCATTTAAATGTTTCTTGTAAGTAAAGATCGGCAGACAGTCAGCCCGTGGTTAGTTTTTACTCAAAATTTTACAGGTATCTACACTATGTGTGCCGAAATGTATCTATCTAGCTCTCTTTGTTTTGTAATTATTGCGTTAACTTTTAATCAAATAGCCGGACAGAACGGATTTACTCTGAACAGAGTTTACTCAACATTTGATAGAAATCTTCAAATTTGGTGTGAGGACCTTATACTAAATTTCAACCGTCTAGCCCAAATCGTTTTTGAGTTATCTCTGTCATTGACAGATAGACTGACTGATATTTTCCAAAAATGCGTTTTTCGAACTCAAAGATGTCTAAAACGTGGAGATTTGTCAAAATCTCGAGTTCGAATTTTTTGACAATTTCTATACTTTCTCTATTCTCTATGCATGGTAAAGTAAAAACGTGATGAAAATTTAATTTGAAGTTAAATTTTGTCTGAATTCATTTTCCGATGAACGCTACACTCGGGATTGCTATTTAATATATTTCGAAAATTTATCGGCCATGGTAACCTGGTGGTATGGTCTCTCCTTCGGAACCGAAGGGTTTCAGGTTCAAGATCCAATTCCACTGAAGAACCGTCGTGTAAGCGGGTCTGGTGCATGTTAAATCCGATCGGGCCAAACGTCTTCCCGTTGGTGTTGTGTGTCGTGGAGAGGGGGTGCCAGCTCGGGTGTCGTCCTTGTCATTTGACCGCGGTTCGAAATAACGAGATAAATCCCAAAATAGCCCTAGTTTTGCTTTAAAACAGGACATTAATGTAACTAAACTAAACCAAACTAAACTTCGAAAATTTGTAGCAATTAAATTCTGGTTTTCTTTCTTTTTCAAATTTAATTCTCACCGTATTTCTGAAAATTAACGATAGCACCATTTGAAATTATGAAATAATTCTTCCAGAATAAGATTTCTCTTCTCTCCACGAATTCTAAGAGAAATTTACTTAAGGCATTTTTCAACCTTGATCTTTTTCAATGAAGTTGAAGTTTCCAAAAAATATTCCAGGTATCGATCTGAAACTTTCATCCATTATTTCTGTCTATGAAATAGTCAAATGAAATTCAAAGAACTCGCACAATTTTTTAAATGAAAAATAGTTATGCATATTTGCATGCTTAAAAAAATTAATTCTGACCTGTTTAAATTGCCATAACTTTCGACAACTTGTTCTATAAGGCATTTTAATATATTTTTTTTTAATTTATAACTCTATCTCTCAAATTAATAGCTTTTTATTAAACGATGTTTCAACTTCCATATTTCCACTTCCTTATCCCATACATATACGAGTGCAAAGTTAATTGCCTGCTTTGAATAGCTAATTTAACAACTTTAACTAATTATATTTTTCCACATTTTGATTCTTTTCATAACAGTCCAATTGGGTTAAATGGCCAAGGATTTTTTATCCTTAAGCCATATGTCCCTAAGTTTGCTATCCAACTTTTTAATGCTGCAAGTTATTGGAAATTCTACTTAATTTGTTCTGATATTCCGAATAAAATCTGTGTTGAAAACTAACAATTTTTATGTGCTAACCTATTATCTTTAAAATTCAGTATGCAAACAATTTTCAAAGCGTTCTACAGGACAGATATTTGGACTTGCTACTTGGTAACGTAATTTTTACTTGGTTAGCAAATATTCACCAAGAAAAAGTTTTTCAGAATTTTAATTGCATCTTTAGTTAATATTAATTAAATTTCTAATATATTTCTTCAAAAAATTGCAAGGTATATTATTGGAAAAAAATTATTTTTTACACTTTTTAAAATTAAAAAAAAAATGGTTCTTCAGTAAAACCAACTGATTTCCATTTAAAAAATTATCGAATTTTGATAAAATTTTTAACACATTTTTAAGTATATTTCACAAAAATATTTTTATAATTATGTTTTGTAATTACAAAAATTATAATCACTGCACGTTGCGACGAGATTAAATACATTTTCCGTGTGTACGTTATCCCTACTATAAAACTTATATATATTGACGAATTAAGCTTAAAACTTTATAATGTTTCGGACTAGATTCGAATCTTTGTTGTTTTTTTCCCCTTAAATATATAACACATTTTGTTTAAAAACGGATATTTTTAATGGTAACTGTCGTAACAATTGGAAATAATTTACCGTTCTCAATTAAAGTTTTATTCCATAATTGTTTAATTCTTACACTTTCATATTAATAATTTTGTACGAGAGGGCATATCAACTGTCTCATCTTTATATCAGAATTTAATATTGCTTAAATTGTTTAAGTTGTTGTTTTTCAATTTTTCTTAACGAATTTTGATATATCTTCACCTCATAAGAAATCTAAATTATTTTTTATTAATAAAATAAAAATAAATTGTCCGATTTTTTAAGTTGATACGTTGAAAGTATCTCTCAACTTTTAACTGGGTTTCAACTTTTATTTCCATTTTTTTCCCCTCCCCTCTAACCATTTTCTCGCATACTATTTAATAAAGGTGTTATTCTAGAGAACATCTTGCATGGCATTTGTGTACAATAATTACAAATTATTAAACGTTGGTGTGAATTCAGCATTTTTATTGTATCTATCGTTCATTCTTGGCGATTGTTTTGGCGATTTATCGTGTGTTTTAGATACGTTTTTCCCAACCGATTGAAATAAAAATTTGATACAAAACTAAACTTGTAGCCATAAAATCTCATACCAGATCTGATATATTTAAGTCATTTCGACTTTGAGTTATCATATTTACATATTTCTAAAAGTACTAACCGACAGACAGTCAATCCCCTGTTAGATTTGGTTCAAAATTTGATACGCTCCCAGATTATAGATGTTAATTCTATGTATCCAATTTTATCCAATCCAATTTTATCTTTCTAGCTCTCTTGGTTTTCTAGTCTTCGTGCTAATTTATATTCGTACAGCTGGACATACAGACTTCTTCTGAGAGGGTTTTACTCAAAATTTGATAGAAATTTATTAATTTATTAAAATTATAAATAATTATAAATTAAGATTATATTATATTATTATTTATAAATTTATTAAATTTATAAATTAAATTTTTAAAGATCGTATATCAAATTTTATCTATCTAGCTCAAAATGTTTTTTGGTTTACTTTTGTCAAAGATAGGACATTTTCTAAAAATGTATTTTTCGAACTCTGAGAAGTTTAAAATGTGGAGATTCGTTCAAATTCGGATTTTTCAAATCGCAGTCGGAGATTTCGGATCAAAATCTCAGATTCGGATTTATTTATTTGACGATTGCTATTACATATGCGAGAAAGTAAAAAATAATAATAAAATCGTAAATACAAAGAAAAATATTCTTTAAAAAATTGTCTCGTATATCAAACAATGTATAACTAAATTTGTATTTTTATTAAAAAAAATATTTATATATATTCTTTGAAGCTCTCATAGCTATTTCAGTTAGTTAACTTAAAGAATATTATAATTCATTCATGCGATGCCCAAACAAATAACGCTTATGTTTTCTTCAACGCCTGACCTTTGCATCGGTTAATGATGCTCAAACTAATCGAAAATGAAAATGAAAAAAGACTGAGTCAAACTAATGATAACTGTCATTAGTCAGCTAAAAGATGGAACTTCATTTATAATTCAACGCAACGGAAATTCCGAAAATAAATAAAAGAAAGAAAATCGCGTTAATTTCAATTCAAATTCCAAGGTTGCAGTTGCGTAACGACTTGCAATATAGCCATTAAGCTTGCTAGTACTGATATTACTAACACTATCTGACTTGGTTAACGAAAGAAAAAAGGAAGCGTTATTGAATCAAGATAAGAACTGAAGTGTTTTTATAACGTAATAAAAATTTATATGTTTCATTTTGAGGAATGTGTCAAATTATAATAAGCAATTAGTAGTAAAGACGCACCTAAAAATAACTAACGAATACAGCGTTGTTAATCTTACCATACTTAACTACTATTTCATTCTTTTTTACAATTATACAAGAAATATTACTTAAAATCTATTACTTAAATTCGAAGATATTTTAAAGGTTAAACATTAAAAGTGGTATTTAGATTATAGCTGTTAATTGCATTAAAGATAATTTATGTCAAAAAAAATTATTGGATTTTTTTAAATCTGTTTTTAACTTAAGGTAATTTGCGGCTTTTTAAATTTATTTATAAATTGATGTCGTTTTGATAAATCTTATTTAGAAAAATCTATATAAATTCGTTTGGTATATGTTTTGTTTAAAGATCTTGCAATTCTTTTGTAATTCGAAATTATTCTGTTTCAAGATCTATGCATTTTTTTGCTATGAAATTTTTTTAAATAATTGTTATAATTCAGAATAGTTTTTTGTAACATAAGTTTCATGTTCTATTATTTAGTTTCCAGATTTTTTGAATCCACTGGCTTTAATTCGATGTTTACTTAAGACATTAAAGCATAGATTCTTTATTCAAAAATTAGCTTAGTTATTCAGTATAACTGACTAGTTAAATCATCGGGAATATATTATTTATTGTGTTTGAATTCTTTTAAATCTTTTATGCATAATTTTATATTTGATTCCTTCTATTTCTAACATTAAATGAATGCAACACATTTTGCTTGTAATATATCAACAACTTAATCATTATGATGATTGTATCGGAACAAGCCGACAAGAAATGACGAATATAATTCAGCATATTGGATCTATTATTTAATATCTTAAAGGGGTTTATTAATGTATTCTTCAAAACATTTGATAAATAACGATAAAAAGTATTGTTACAATTATTAAACTAGCTTTAAAACATTTTCAAAAATTAAGGGCAAAAACTACAAGATAAATAAATAAATTAGTATCATTAAAAAGAATTTTTTTTATTTTAAAATGATAAAAAAAATATTTGTTTGTGATTATTACCAAATGTTATTGGTGAGAAAATCAAAATATCGTTTAGTATTTTATTTTTATTCTAATCTTAATTTTAAAAAATGGCGGTAATCTTAATTTTAAAAAATGGCGGAAATGGTCTCCTCGAAACTTTCTCATCTGTCTAGCATTTTCCATTTCTCTTATCTTCATGATTGTGTTTGATTTGTTACGTTTACATATATATAGAAATATAAACAGGCAGATGATCAGCTTTTTGACAGATTTAGTTCAAAATTTAATAAGAATTAGCATTTTAGTTGCTAAACCTAATTTCTTATACATAAGATGCTATATTTTTGAATTATCACTTTTAGATTCATGTAAAAATACAGACCTATTTATAGTCCACTCCTTTAATTACAAACTGAAGGCTTTAATTCCAAATCTGAAGCGAATCTAAATTTTAAATGCTAAACTTGTGTACGAAATTTTATCTACTTAGCTCTTCGTCTTTTGTAATTATCGAGTTCTCGAGTTCACTTATATTCAAAGAGCCAAACAAACATACTTCTTCTGAATGGATTTCTTTCGAAATTTGATTGAAATCTTCAATTTTGATCGTAAATCCATATATCAAATTCTATCCATCTAAATCTAACTATCATTTCTATCATCGTAGATATACTGTCATAAACTATCAAAATCCATATATCAAATTATCAACTTTGATACATGGATTGAATTCAACTTTGCATATTATTTCACTACTGCACTTCAACTTTGATCGTAAATCCATATATCAAATTCTATCCATCTAAATCTAACTATCATTTCTATCATCGTAGATATACTATCATAAGCTATCAAAATCCATCTAAATCTAACT
This sequence comes from Argiope bruennichi, assembly GCF_947563725.1. Taxonomy (NCBI): domain Eukaryota; kingdom Metazoa; phylum Arthropoda; class Arachnida; order Araneae; family Araneidae; genus Argiope; species Argiope bruennichi. The sequence continues at coordinate 32,464,080 of NC_079157.1, forward strand.
ATCATTTCTATCATCGTAGATATGCTATCATAAGCTATCAAAATCCATATATCAAATTCTATCCATCTAAATCTATCATTTCTATCATCGTAGATATACTATCATAAGCTATCAAAATCCATATATCAAATTCTATCCATCTAAATCTATCATTTCTATCATCGTAGATATACTATCATAAGCTATCAAAATCCATATATCAAATTCTATCCATCTAAATCTAACTATCATTTCTATCATCGTAGATATGCTATCATAAGCTATCAAAATCCATATATCAAATTCTATCCATCTAAATCTAACTATCATTTCTATCATCGTAGATATGCTATCATAAGCTATCAAAATCCATATATCAAATTCTATCCATCTAAATCTATCATTTCTATCATCGTAGATATGCTATCATAAGCTATCAAAATCCATATATCAAATTCTATCCATCTAAATCTATCATTTCTATCATCGTAGATATACTATCATAAGCTATCAAAATCCATATATCAAATTCTATCCATCTAAATCTAACTATCATTTCTATCATCGTAGATATGCTATCATAAGCTATCAAAATCCATATATCAAATTCTATCCATCTAAATCTAACCATTATTGTGTTGTATTCACAGATAGGCATAATGGCAGAAATGTGTTTTTTAAACTCAAATTTGATCTCAATTAGAATCTTTTGTCGATTCGAATCTTTCTCTATAGTTTATATACGAGAAAATGAAAATCACTCCCCAGATGTTCATTTTCAGCCTCCAAAGTAATTTTATACTAAATTAAGTAATTCTCGCACTGTATTATGGAGTGTCATTAACACAGAGACACACATTCGCTTTAATTATCACGCTAAAATGCATTTTATCATCAATTACTTTTCCTGCTTCTTAAAGCTCATCTAACAGGATTTTCAGATTACCGAGTATCGTTTTATTAGGATTACTACCTTGTCGAATTATGCAAATTCCACTCATATCAAATATTTTTTTCCAAATAATTAAACTTTAAAAATTAATCTTGCAAATGTTTAAAATTCTCGTTGTTTTTGAGTTTCTAAATTTTCTTGCTTAGGTGCCTTTCACAAAATGTCTCCCGACCGAAGTCGTTCCCCTGTTTTCGTCCCAAGCTCTCGCAAACTACTTATTTTTGTCTCGTTTGTTCTGTCTCATCCAAACAGAATCCCCGCTTGTTTACCCTTCTACTTAACCATGTTAGTGTCAGAAACCTTGTTTTGAGAAAAATCTTTAGCATCTGGCTTTATTAAAAAGGGTTCTTTTTTTTATGGAGATTTTTTTTCACCCATTGCCAAGCGCCACCAGCATGTGCATAATTCTGTGTCTGGCTTTCTCCAAGTAACCAGCAGATTTAGTAAATCTTGGCGAGCTAATTTACACTTCGAGTCGCTGTTCATCCTCTAAGCATTCCAGGCACGGAGCCAAGGTAAGAGTCCGTCATCCGTTTCCGAGGGAAGCAAGACAAGAGGGGCCCCTCCGGAACTTCCTTTCGCGACTACCGGTACTCGTCCCTTGTCAAGCAAAACTTTCTCTTTGCAGTTTTAATTCCTTTTCTACCCCCTTCCCGCCCCTTGTGCGAACTTCCTCCGCGTCTGGAATTGCAGGGGCACATGCGCTTAAAAATAGATATGGTTTTCTTGTGTGCTGTTTGTGTCGTTTGCAACTGTGTCTCATGACCGCTGGTGGGGAGATGCCGCAGACGGTGGGGAAAATGATTTAAACAGCTGTCTTTGATAGAGATGAGAGAAATGCGAACCTCTCATACGTGCCTTTCTCCATCGAAGGCGTGCTTGAAATTGTTCGATCTGGAGCGAGAATTTCCGAATGGTTGCGCAATTACAGTAGTTCACTGTCTTTTTGAAAAATTGTTAAGGACACCTACCAAAACAATGCGTTCGTTCGAAATTTCGTATCTAGAGAGAATTCAACATGTGAATCGCCCGATATTCATAACTTTGTTGTGGAATGAAGATCATTATTATCCTCGCAATGGAAGCTAGAGGACATATGTTTTGGGGAATATTTCTTTAATGATCATATTTCACACAAAACAAACACAAACACGAGAGACAAGACATTAACGCGCGCGCACTTTATCGGAACAGCATCTCATCTCATTATAATTACAATCGCAATGCACTGTGGGATGCGTACCTAATCGGGCATCGCCATCTATTATCCAAAAGAGAAGATAAAGCAATTGCTACAACTTTCTAATTAGATTACACTTTCTCTATTACATTTAAGAGATAAATAAAAGTGTAATTAATAAGATAAATGGTTCGCAAATTTGAGTCTTAAGAACGAGTATGTTAAATGATTTCTTAAACAGGATGTATATCTGTTTAACAGGATGTATTTTCACTGTGTATCCTTACACAGTGAAAAACGAGGGGAACTATAATAAATGCTCATGCGCTAACATCCATCTATCCAGTCGTTGCATACCAAAGAATAAATTTTGAAACATGGATTCGATTTATAAAATTATGATAACTCCCCCACCATTACCATAAAAGCAGTGGGAAAAGCCTCTGAAACTTTCTTTTACACTCCCTAATAAATGTACTTGTGTTTTGTATGTCATTGGCAAACATGTAATACGCGATTAAAAGGAAACTGAACATATATTTTGGATACCTTTTTTCAGACCGATTTGAAGCGAAATTTTGCCACACATTTACAATTGTAAAATCATGTATCAAATTTCTTATGTTTATATCATTGCGTTTTTTAGTTGATACATTTACATGCGTGTGAAAAGACAAACTATAAATCACGTGACTAATTTGGTTCTAAATTTTGTACATACTTACACTTCAGATATTAAATCTGTGTACTAAATTTTATCCATCTAGCTCTCTTCGTTTTATAATCATCAAGTTATATTCTGATAGAATATAACTTAATGATAAATGAAATTGCATTCTCTGAATAAATGTCATTCAAGATTTGATTGAATTGTCTATAAATTTTGGATAAAGATCGTCGTCTTTATTATTAGTAGAGATTAAAACTGATATTTTTGCATAATATTTTTAGGCAATGTGCTTTATATAAACTGTCTATCGTCCAAAATTCTCTGGACTCAGATCTGTCAAATTTGGGACAATGCTAAAGGAATTTAAAAATTTTAATTCGTATTAAACTAATTTGAAAATTAATGGAATTCGACCAATTAGCTTTTCAGTGACACATATTTCGGTGTTTTTCTTTTCATTTTAATACATTTTTCAAAATTTATACAACGACGGATTATTTGTCCAATCATTAGATATTCTACCAGTTATTTTTACTTTATAACTTTACGCTTTTATAATAATATCTCGTTATAAATTTTAAATCAAATTACAAATTAATAAAAATAAACCGAAATAATGAAAATATAAAAAGCTTCCATTAAACTTGAAACAATAGAAAATGATTGATAAAATATCGAATAATTTCTTTTTATTCTTGTATTTCCTTTTCTAAAATAAAGTTACTCTGTAAATTGACGGTAAAAATTTGAATGAAATGGAAATTGTAAATGCAAGGAATTTAAAAATGCCGTATTAAGCCGTTTACCAATTAAATCGGTTTTTTTAATTAATGGAATTTTAATGTAATATTTTTTTTTAGTTTTAAACAGAATTGAATAATTCTTGTAATTTAAAAGAATTTTTCGGAAATCTATGAAAAAAATTCTGTCTGTTTTGTTGCGCAAATAATGAAAGAACATCTTATTTTAGGACTTATTTTAAGACAGAGAATGTATAAAATACGTCTCATTTTTTTATCGATTATCTGGAGACTTAAAGGGTCTGGGAAGATACAGATGTCTTCAAAGCCATGTCTGACTGGATTTATCACTCAAAACATCCTCTCTTTAAAATGCGTGCGATTAAATGAAAAGATTGATGTTTGTTTAACCATGCTATTTTTTTTCAAACTTCATTTATCATTTTAACGGTGTGATGGATATTTTAATTCTAAGTATCTTGGATATTTAACTTTATTTTACTTTTGATACACTACAAAATTTTATTTTATTTTAAAATTAAATAACCGATCAGTAATTATTAAAATAAATAAAACGCCGTTAAATATAAAATACTAGCCGCCTTTGGCGACCAGCCGGTTGGCCAATCTTAATGTTAGTTAAAAATTTAATAATTAAATATTTTATGCAATTCCTACTTTAATAGCTTCTTCATCAAAATATTTTAAAACTTCAAATTTTGATTGTCATATAATTCATTCATAATATTATAAAGGCCTTCAGTCATAACGTAATATGTATCTCTCATTTCCTGTTAGCACCCGTAGAATTTATGCTTTAAATTAAAGTGGAAAGAATTAATCTTCAATTAATATAATAATATTTTTTCCTGAAACAAAGCGGTTTTTTTTATAATCTGATTACTGAAAATAGAGTCACTCAGCGTTTAAACATTATGGGCACTAAAGAATATCTTTTTTAATTTATATAATATCTCAGGAGTTTGTCAACAAAATTTTCTTAGATTCATTATGAGCAGATCGATTCATTAACAATGTTTAAATTTAAATGCATCAAACACTAAGAAAATAAAACGAATCGTTTAAAATAAACGGTTGAAAACAGGTTTTAAAAAAACTACTTAAAAAACGATGTACTTAAAACTATAAGCATATACAAAAAATATATAACTAACATAAATACAATTTACTTACAAAAGCATGCGACTAACTCAAAAATAATTTAAATCATCCATTGATAACGGTTGTCATGGCAACAATCAGAACAGAATGCGCATGCGTGAATTTTCTTCCCCAGTTACGTAACGCAAATACGTGATTTTTTCTACGCCAGTTGGGGTAACGCTATGCGGATTAGAAATTTTTAATTTCTTTTATTCTGTTTTATTTTAATTCAAAAGTACTTCAGAATGAATCTGAAAGATCGATTCATTAACAATGTTTAATTTTAAATGCATCAAACATTAAGAAAATAAACAGAATCGATTGAAATAATCCGCCGAAAAATTTTAACCCTAGCCTCATTACTGTTGGGAGAAAAAAAAATTGAAGCCTTTCTCATTTGGCGGTGGAGAAAATGCAAGATCTTTTTGGCGGAAAAGTTGGCGGTGGGGAAAATGGAAGATTTTTTTGGCGGGAAAGTTAGTTTTTAATTAATAATTAAAATTCTAATTAAAAATTCGAAAAAAGGGACCCCAGGTGCACATTCCCGACCTCTAAGGTATACATGTACCAAATTTGATAGCTGTATGTCAAATGACCTGGCCTGTAGAGCGCCAACACACACACACACACACACACATTGAGCTTTATTATAAGTATAGATGTAAAATCAAATTATAACCAGCCAGGGTGGTCTCCCCAAAACTTTCTCGCAACTCTCTAATAAATTTGTAATGCTAGAGAACGCTTTCATGGCATTGGTGTACAATAATTACGAAATACTAACTTTTTGTTTGAATGTAGTATTTTTACCGAGTCTGTTATATCATCTTTGGCGAGTTATTTGGCGATTAATTCATGGCATACCGTTGATAGTATCCGAAAATGGAATTTGTGTTTTAGATATATTTTTCTCAACTGACTGGAACAAAAATTTGACACTGTACTTGAAGTCGCAAAACCCCATACCAAATTTAACATATTTAAGCCATTGCATTTTAAAATGACCTCTTTTATGGGTTTCTGAAAGTATAAACCGACAAATGCGGTTGGTAGTTCTAGTGATCGGTGAACAGTGGTTCACCCATCTAGGTAGATGGTGAACTGCTGGTTGGATTTGGCTTAAAATTTGAAAGGTGTTTACAATATAGGTGTTAAATCTGTTCACCAATCTAACTTGTTTTGTGACTATCATGTTGGCTTATATTCGAAAAGACGGGCAGACGGATTTCTTCTAAAAAAAAGTTTGCTCAAAATATGATAGAAATCTGCAAATTTGGCGTTTTTGAGTTCACAGACAGACGGACATTTTCCAAAAATGTGTTTTTGAAAATCAGGAAGGTCTAAAACGTGGGGATTCATCAAAATCTCGAGTTCCGATTTTTTGACGATTACTCGAGTTCCGATTTTTTGACGATTACTCGAGTTCCGATTTTTTGACGATTACTCGAGTTCCGATTTTTTGACGATTACTATACTTTTTATATACTACGTATATGAGAAAATAAAAAGGTCGTTTAAAATTTACATAACATTAGCGCATCTTTATGTAACAATAGGTTGCCTTCAATTACTATTTCGCTTACATTCATAATTATATTAATTTAATTGTATTAACAACTTAGGACTTGCCATTTATTGAAATTTTGTACTTCCTTCATACAATAAATATTTTAAACTATTTTTGAGATCCCATGTCATGTGGACTTAACCCTTTCTAGGGCCGTGGGAAATAGGCTTCCCACCAAATTCATCCATCTTTGTATGAAATTATGTAGGTTGGCATAAGTACTGACAAATTTTTTTAGAAAGACAGAAACTTAGATGCTTCAGTTCTTTATCTTACACAAAATGATGTGTCTTGATTTGTTACTTAATTATTAATTAACCAAATTAATTAATGAATCAAATTAAATTTATCTAATAAGCTAAATGAATCCCTTTTCTTATTCTAATTTCAAGCGTAAAAATATTTTAACATAATATGAATAGAAAAAATGGCCCTTTAAAGAGTTAAAATACTATTCTAAACATTCAATAAACATAGAGCAATCTAATTGGCTAATTATGATTGCTTAGTGACAAAATAAATTAATTAGATCTGTCCATTTGTAGAGATTAGAGGACTCTACTAAAGTTTTGTTTTGAAGTATCTCGGAAAAATAGAGGGCGGCAAAGGACAAGCAACAACTGATGATGTCATGAGCTTTTATATAAACGGAAAATTGAAGAAATTGGTCTAATGATTGAGACTGGGGACTGGTACTTTGGATTTACCAATTATTTAAAATTTAAATATGAAATAACTGGTGCATGCAAAAGAAAATTAAACTTTCAATCAATTTTGTTTTTGAAAGTGCCCATGATGTCTTTTTTTCCCCTGAAATAGAATATATTAAATTTTGAGGATTATTTTGTTCTATTTTTAAGAACTTTCTGCTTGTAAAATTTGTTTTTGAGATTTACTGATAGATAAAAGGGCATTGTTACAGTTGTTCGATAGTCTTGTTAAATGATACAAATTGTTTTCGGTGAAAAAAGAAATACGCTTTATATTCAGAAAAACCTAAGCAATATGATAAGCTGATTGCCATAAACATTGATTTTGCAAATTTCTTTTATCAATAAAGAAAAGCACGGAGAATCTTTATTTTGTCATTAAAAGCCGGAACTTTGCGAAAGAGTATCGATTAATAAGGGCAATAAAACCAATATCGATCAAATATGGTCAATAAGCGTCATTAAAAGCAAGAAAGAATCCTAATTATATTATGTTATAAAGTAAAGTTTAGCATGCATTTTCTTGGCTCGGGTTCCTTGATATTTATGACTGTTTAATGACAAATCTTAACAGTAGAAGTCTCTGTAATTATTAAGATATGCAAAAATAATGTAATTTGTGATATTTTCGAAATTATTCAACAGAAAAAGTCAAATTTTATTTTCTTATAAAAATTTTTTAAAAAAATGACCCACTGTACGCATGTCCTTCTTTTAAGGTTATATATGGGCCAAACTGATTACCTCCGGGTCTCATGGTGTGTACAGATCCCCAGATAGATACAAATTCGCTTTTATTAGTAGTTTTTTTTTCTTATTAAATCCCTGATTTAAATGAATGACAATTACTCCATTTCGACTGCATGGTTCAACAATAACAACTTTCAAGCTCTTCATATTGAGTCTACATTCTTTTTATTTAAGCAGATGCACATCCGATGTCATTTAGTATCATACTTCTCTTATAAACAATTATTTTCTGGTCATCTTTTTATGGTTGCAAAATTCGATGGACTGAAAGATATTTTTTATATTTGTTTGTTTCTTTTTTTAATTTGGAAAATTGAATATACCGTCAAATATAATATATTAGATGGGTTTTTTTTTTCAAAAATGTATTTCCTTATTTTTGTAAATCCTTGCTACAAAGCACTAACCAAAATAGACATGGGGCCGCGGTGGCCTGGTTGTAAGGTCTCGACTTCGAAATCGGAGGGTTTCAGGCTCGAGACCCTATTTCACCGAAGAATCGTCGTGTAAGCGGGTCTGGTGCACGATAAATTCCTTCCGAGCCAAACATCCTCCCGCTGGTATGGTGTGGAAGTTTGGAGAGTTGATGCCAGCTGAGATGTCGTCCTCGTCATCTGACCGCGGTTCAAAATGACGAGGTCCGTCCCAAAATGCCCCTACTGTTGTTTTAAAACGGGAGGTTAATATAACTAAACCTAACATTCATTAAAAAATTTTTCTTCAAACGTATATTTATAAAATATTGTTTAATGTATTTTTTTACTGTAATTTAATGAGGATTTCACTAAAGGAAACGAAATTTACCCCACCAGTATGGTAAATTTTAATTTCTGCGTAAGCATCCAAAAGTAAAAATGAATAAAGAATTCACATATTCTGTACTAGAGCAAAAAAAGATTTTTCTCCTCAGTTTCTAAAAAAAAAAAAAAAAAAAAATCTGTTGAATCGAAAAGCTACGAATATTCTATATTAACATTTAAACTCATAATTTATTTAACACTGTTAATAAAGAGAATTTCATTGCCATTGATATTTCAATCACTCATCGATTATTTGAATAAGTCTTTTATTTATCCTCATATTGAATTCAATATCAGATTCTCCAAAAATATATATAAGCTTTATAATTATTATAAAAGAATTTTGGGTACTCAAAAAAGAAGTTATTCATTATTCGTAATTAATCAAGCTAGAAAAATAGCACATGAAATTTCTATATGATTCTTTTGTTACCAAATTTTAAAGAGAAGTTGCAATAATTAAGTACCAGTTTAAAATAAAAATAACTTTTAAATATAAGTTCAAATAAACATTAAAAAAGTATTTGCAAATAACAAGTTTTCAACAGAACGTAACCATCATGTTCGATCTATCTTTGCATTTGATTGATATGTCTGACTTAATTTTAAAATACATTACCTCATTTTAAAATAAACTTTCCACTTGTCACTTATATTCATGTTACTTCATAATAATTCAAGAACAAAATATTTAAAAAGTAAATATGCCTCTATTAGTTTTTATGATTTTTAATATATATATGAACAATAATTAAATTTTATAAACGTTGATTATGAACTACTTAAATGCATTTCTATGTGCTTGACCAAACAGTATGATGAGAGTTAAGTATTAGCATTAAAAGATAAAGATAACTGAGGTTTCATGTGACGATTTTAAATCACCAGATCAAAATCATTAATAATTCATTTTTGTATTTTTACAGCTTAATTTATTAATTGCTCTCCTGCTTTTCTTGATGATCGATAAATTAGATGTGTTAAGCATATGTGGATTACATCGTAACCAAATTGATTACAACATGATTCATATATAAATCGAATATATATTAATGTTTGGTTTGAATTGAAATAATTTTTTATAATGTCTCCAAAGTACTTGTGGCTTCTCTTCATTGAAAGTATAAATGTTTCTAATAAATAAACTTTGAAACTTTTCTGTAAATCTACTGGACATGTAGGAATATTTTCGTGCGATACAAATGCAAATTATCGCTACCATGCAAGTACTTGTAGTGAAATATTGTGTTATTAGGAAATAACAGAGAAACATTGTTGCTTTTGTGCTGTTGCACTGAAAGTCTCGTGAACGCTTATATTCTCTCTAACTTTATACGGCAGATATTATTAATTGATTTAAATTCTTTGTAGTTTTAGGCAGCAAATTTTGATAAACTGATACAACATCTAATTATGAATCAATTTCGAGAGAGATGGTGCCAGTATTTCGCATATATATTTAAAAAAGTTCAAGATTCAGTTTATAAAATCAATATTGCAAAAATTAATAAACAAAAAAAAACTTTTAAATAGAATCTAAACACTGTTAAATAATAGAACCGGGCATTTTTTAAGTTTTAAAGCAACCTATAAATTTTGCAGGAAATATTACAAAATTTAGAAAAGATAATTAATTAGGAATATTAGAATATTGTTCGAATATCAGTTCGTTAATTTAATTTGAATCAGTTTGAGTGCAAGGCCTTTGTAAATTAAATAAAAACCTAAAATTAATGTACTTAATAAATATCACGAATAATCTATCGAAATTCCTGGTCCCAAAATGTTGCTAAGCATTTAGGCAGTTGCCTACATTGCCAATTTGATAATCCAGCCCAGACCAGTCGCCCCACCATCATATGCGCACATAAGCCCTTCAGAAGAAAACAAAGTGACAAATGCCATTTATTTTCTTTAACATCAGTGTGCTGACTCCTGTGCAAGTGATTAAACAAGTGTTTGAGCAATATTTTATTCTCGTAATTAAACACCCAACAATTGTCGCTTGCCAACGGAAGGTTTAAACTTCCGCCTTGATAGCTGGCCAAAAGTCTTCAAAGCGATATTTAAATCAGCTAGGCCAAGCTGCAAGAATCAGTGCTATGTCGAAATTCGACTTCATGTGCATTCGCTTTATAATCCAGAACACCAACCTGGAAGTACTGCCTTCGAAAGTTTGATTAAAAAAATATACATATAAAAAAACATTAAATATTTGCTCAGCTAGATTTGAAACCCAACCAATGACGGATTTGGGCATTTTGCGATCCTCCGCAGTGTTCGTTAGTAAGATCTTTTTTATTTAATGATGGATGCAGTTTCGTCTTTCAGCGCATTTCTACTTAAATAGAATCTTAACCATTTATTTCAAGTAAATTAGTTTTATTTTACTAATTCTGTTAAAGTAAGTGTTTATATGGTTCATGATTGCATATCATCCATATGTGTACACACTGGTAGGCAAGCAGGTTCTCGATATTTATTAATAATGAAGAAAGCATATGATAATGAAGAAAGCATATGATAATGAAGTAAGCGTAATAATACATACAAGAATTTGCGTAGTTACATTCGACAAAATATTAATATTATCCTTTATTTCATAATTTATCGATTTTTTTTACAAGCCTATTTATTTGCAGTAGACTAATAATATTCTTTTAATCCATCTGCCAGCACCCCCGTCCCTCTTCTTCCAGCTAGCTGCCCTGGGGTTCTATTCAGAAATCTGCCCCTGAACACAAATCCTCGAAAGAAAATGTATCGACCTTTCGAACTTCTTTTCTTTAGGCTTCTCAAAGAATTTTTTTTTTTGTTCAATTAATTATTTCTTTTTAGGAATATAATCTTTATATTCTGAATTTAAAACTTGTCTTCAACACTTGGCAACTAAATTTTAAAAAACAAATTATTTCATGCCACTGCAAATAATAGGATGCAATGTTAGGGAAGACTATTTGAATAAGAATTTTTAAAATGCATTTAGCATAAGTTGTTTAAAGTAGAGCAATTTATTAATTTGTTGTATTCTTAACGTTATTAAAATCATTTTATTCTGCAGCACTGCATTTTAAATGCATTGTGTAAAAATTACGAGAACCAAGTAAAGTACTAATTAACACATTTCGGCAATCGAGCCATTCACCATATTGAATATTTAAAAGTCAGAATCTGTAAACTATTCAATTATATAAAATTTTTCAGTAAAAGACTTATCCTCGCTAGTCGGAAGAATTGAAATTTCTTTAAATATAAAGAAATCTTGTGTGTGTGGCTGCACAAATTCAACTTGACTCCTACGTCAAGAGTTCATCTCACATTTACAGTGTCTGGACCATTTTACTTCCTGCTCCTGCCCAATTTGTTTCTAATAAAATAAATTTTTCAATGAAAAAAGTGCTCGCATCTTTTGAATCAACTTTAATGTTGCGTGTAAAAACTTCCTTCTCAGATTTCTTGATAAGTGCGTGTAAGTATGATACACTAACTGAAGTTCACTAAATGAAATCCATTTCCTTTATGGATTCTTGAATGACAAGTAATGAAAAGAAAGTTTTTTTGGTACTTTGGCATTATCCGACCATTTTCGCCAAACGATATTATCGCCAAAGGGTAGCTTTGCGCCAATAACCGCAAATTACTTTTCTTTATGATGGCGCCAAAGGATTAACGCATTTTGGTCAATCCTTTGGCGCATTTTGAGAGGATTGAGGTAGACGGTATAATACCAAAATACCGTTTTTTTTTTTTTTTTTTTTTTTTTTTTTTTTTTTTAATAAAATCGTTCGGAGGTTTTTGAAATACGACACTTGAGTATAAATTGAGCAGTTTGCATTATGAACATTTTTACAACCTAATAAAATATGACTGGAAAATACACATCAATTATACAGGTACAAGAATTTAAATGTTGCAGTCCTTTTTATCATTATTATTTAGAATTGAATTATTAGTATTGAGAATTGAATTAATTATTATTTGCAACATAATGACTCTCTGAATATATTATTTATTAATTTGAAAATTATATTCACTGCAGTTTTGCTAGAAAAAAAAGCTTTCTTTTTATACAATGTTTAAATTATTTCTCTAATACTTAATATAAATATATAAATCACAGATATAAATTTCACGAATATTCGTGATCTTAGCTTAAATTCGGTATTTATTTTCCTTATTTCACAATAGTTTGAAATATGATCAATCTTCATTTTGAATTTGAATTTTTAAGATCTGAAATTAATTGCTGATAATGGTATTTTTCTTTAATATCTGATTATACGACGGTCGTTTCTTTTTTTCAAAATTCCGCAGGCCATAAAAAGAAAGACGAATGTACAAAACAAAATGAATTTATTACCTAAAGACATGTGCAGACGTAGTTACTTTTCGACTTAATCGTCGTGAAGATCCAGGCATTTGTCAAATTTGTGTTTCAAATTTCCTATGCCTTCTTTGAAAAATGTTGTCGCTAGTGATGTGCTTGAAAATTCACATGAAGTCTGAGAAGTCTTTGAGCTTTCTTTTGAGGAAAGAATGTGAAGTAAGATGTCTATAAGTCGCAATTCTGACATTTTGGTCGGCTAGTTCGTTGCCTAGGTTTCTAGCATCTTCCCTTTGTCTTTCGAGCCGCATGAATTCGACGAAAAAATTCTTCTGTTGCGACGGGTTTGCTTCCCCCCCCCCTCCCCCATCATTGAGAATGCAACTTACATCTGAGTAATTTTCGTATCTTCCCAGAATTGAAAAACCACATAGGAGGTAAAAACTACCAGACAAATTTAAAGCTTCATAGGAACTTTAAGACCCATCTCATAATACTGGCGGCAATGTTCTTTGAAGTGATGTTCGAAAACCTTATCCATTGACAAATGCCTGAATCGTTGCCACGATTATAGTGGAAAATAAACATCTATGTATATTATTTTTGGTAATAAATTCATTTTATTCTCTACTCTTTTATGGCCCATCAGAATTTGGAAAAACACTTTTGCAATATTTTCAGTATTAAATTCATGTATTTAATATCCTTTTTATTGCAGGTTACCACCGCAATATCTGTATCCTTCCACTTACCTGCCAGCTCCTGGATTGATCCTGTCTGGTCCTGCCGCCCCTCACGCCCCACTGTCTCCGGCCGCCACTGCTGTGGCCAGCCCCTTCTTCGCCGAATACGCCGCCACCTACCCTCCACAGTTCCCTAACGGACTGGAAGTTGGATATGCACCTTTCGCCGCTGCAACCTTAGCTTCGACTTCAGCTGGCCATCACCATCCCCACACCAACGGTGCCGGATCAGCCGCAGCTACTCTGCCGTCCTACTTGTCTCCAGCCGCCCATGCGCCCTATGCCTATGCCCTACAACCTCCAGCTCACCACCAGGCCATTCCCACTGGAGCTCCGGCTCACTTCCCAGTGTCTTATCCAGCGCAGCCCCAAGATGCTCGAATGCAGTGATGTCGGAGGAAGTTAGGAAAGACTGGGTATATCTGGTGCCGTGCATTGTGAAGAACCATCCTGTCGATAGCCAGAAGTCTCATCTTCCATGTTGCGCTGAGAGAATTGGAATGCATCATGCAACTTTCCCCTTGGAACAGTTTGCTTCTTAGTTCCTTTTAAAGATATTCGTTTTTAAGTGGAGGATTCATTATTTGACTGCGTTTTATCCTACCCTTATTTTACATTATGTCCCGTTATGCTGCGTACTCATTTCGAAGGTAGGAAATTGGGTTCATATCCTTTCCCTTTATTGTTCACTTTAGTAACTATAATTTATTTACTGTCAATCTGCCAGTCACAGTTGTAATTTTAATTTTAAATCCAATTTTAGTCGAACTAATAGTTTGCTTTTATTTTTTAAGAACAAAAAAAATTTCATATGCTTTATAGGAATATTGAGAAACTCATTTTATTTTAAAATTGTTTGTTTAAACCATCCAAAATTTATCACAACAAAACATATTCATTGTTCTATTCAAGGATATTTTTTATAAAAGCCTAACTGAAAAGTTTTTCCAAAATATTCAGTTCTTCAAGAAAGTACATTGTGCACTGAAACGATATTTAATTGTCTTGAAAGATATTCTTTCATACTGTGAGTTATCATATTGGAAATATGTAACGTGATGGAAATATTGTAAATGCAAATTAAAAGCATAAGTCCAAGCACTTGTAAAAAAAATTTCCATTTATACTTACAAACATGCTAAATTTTCTGAAGTTACCATTCGTCATTGCAGCTTATAAATTGTTAAAAAATAATCGTTTTAAATATTTTCTTAACATAGGCTGGCTTTTGACTTTTCTTTAGGCATACTCATTTTTAACAAGTTTTAAAAGTTCTAAAAAATGTTCCTTTTTTAATTTTTGTTGAATATAGATGTCTCTAACTTTCTTGAAAGAATTAATTCAGATTTCCTCTGAATTAATAAATATATGTCCTCCTTAATCATCTGTATTAAATGTCCCATGAAGTGTAGTATGTACTATTTCGAAATTTGAAAGAAATATTTTTACTGAAAATTGGAATGCTGGCATTACCCTTCTATCAATTTGCCATGTAATTTTCAGTCCCTTGATTTCAAACTGTAAAGGTGGTTCATTTGTAATTCATGATTCAAATGAAAAAACAACATATAAACGAACTTCTTAAACCTTATATTTGAAATCAAAAGCAGATTTCGTTTCCACTCTGTTTTCATAAAGGTATTATATCATACTATTCATTTCGAATATATGGAAGTCTGACACCATTTATACTCAGATATAAACCATATTCTGTTTAAAAAAAAAGAAGTGGCTATTATTAGGGCCACTAGGTGCCTTATACTTTACGACTTTTATATACGATAGTGATCAGAGAAACGTTTATAGGCGAACTAAATTTGCGCTTTTATTATATTCTTTATTATGTGTCGTCCTAGATGTAGATTACAATCATTGAGTACGCTAGTTGCCTAACGACAACTTACGTGCGCGCGGTATATGCTAAGTCATTTAAAATGACTTGATGACATTGATTCGAGTCAGTTACATCAAACTCGAAATTGTTGTAAAGCTAAAGTTTTTAATTCGAAAGTTTTCTGAAATATTTTGAATCTTTGTATCGAGTTCCTATAATTTTTTTTTCTAATCAAAACTTATTTTAATACATTGATTTTTATTTGAAATTGTTTTAAACTTTTTAATGTAGGTGCAATGCAGGGCAAGTTAATTTTTGCCCAAAAGAATTTGTTGGTCTGATTATATTTAAGATGATAATCAGAGAACTGAAATTTTGAAAAGAATTTTGTTTTACAATAAATTTTAATGAAAAATATAATTAATAATTTATTGTTAATTTCTTTTGTTACATAATGTTCATTTAATATTTTTATTATTTTAAACTTTTTTTTTTTTTTTAATTATTGTATCAGAAATGAAAAAGAATGTTGATGTTATAAAAAGATATTCTGTGATGAAAATAATCGTTTGCTTGAAAAATCTAGTTTTACCTTGATTAATTTTTTATAAAAATCGTTTTCATTTCTGAAAGATTGTTTGAGGTGTTTTTTTCCTACATTAAAATAAAATCGGTTTTAATTCATTGTTCTTGTTCTTACAATGTTAATTAAATTTTATTACTTTGTTCAATATCTTTTAATAATTATTTTCTAAATGCATTCAATTTTAAACCATTTCATTCTCATTGATTTCAATTTTCGATAGTTGGAAAATTTGGCTTTACAAGAGCGTTTAATGGAACACTACGTTCATCATGTCTTTTGATAAGCACTGATTTTTAATAGATGCCAAAGTATAATTGTACGATGCATCGTTATGTTTATTTATAATACTTTATTATATGTACAAGTAGTTTCTAGATAAATGTGCTGTTCTATTACATCATCCTATTTTTCAGTCGTTATAAAAAAAAATTGTCATCGAGCGAGCTACGCCTTTATGTTCATTGTATCCATTTCTATTTCATCATCATAATCATTTACTTATTACATTTTGTAAAAGCTACATGTGATACTGAGGTTAATCTCTAGTCGAAAGATATTTTGGAAAAATAAGCCTATTTTACTGAAACAAATGCCATTTTTTACATCTGTTAACTTTTGATGAATATTTTGTACGATTGCTCACAAAGTTCGAAATGAAAGTTTGTTTTTTCAACTTGCTTTGAATCTGACTTCAACTTGAGATTAACATCATGTGAACTATATGCAGTACTAGAACATTAGTAAGTAGCTGTTAGAAAGTTTTAAAAAAAATTAGAATTGATCATTTTGTATATATTTATGTGTATATTTATTTTTATCCAAAACTAATTCTCCTGATTCTGTTGACGAATATCCAATGAGATATTTTGATTTTTTTAAATAGTTTTATGAATTTTTAACTCATTTCTAAAATTAAATATTTTGAGTTATGATGAGCGCAGAATTACATTTTAATAACTTGATTCGTTATTCAATTTATTTTCTGATTCATTTTCATTAATATCAATAAAATTTAATGTATCGATTCATTCATCAAATAGATTTGTTCATAGAGGAAGCTATGCAGCATCAATTTTATTAAATTTTAGATGTTCTATTATTATTTGTAACTTATTTCTTGATATCTGCACGTGTCATCAGTTTTGTCAATATTTTAAATTATGCTTGGATACAAAATTTACTTGTTAGCTTCGTTTGTTAAACTTTTAACATCTTTTTTTTTTTCGTGTACTTTGTACAATTTTCAGTTTCTATACCGCATATTTTATTATTTTAGAACATTTTATATTTCTTTAAATGTGTAAAAGATAACCGTAGTAAAGAAAATCGGAATTGTTTCTTCAGGCGCTGCGACACGAATATATTACAAATCAACTTTTCTTAAGTTCTAAAATATTTCTTTCCTACAGTTTAAGATGACTTTCTCTTATTTTTTTAAAGATGGGAATGATAATATGTCTCTTTAAAACAAAAATTTGTAGAACTTCGGTAAAATCACAGAGAATTTCTTGAATCGAATTTAAGTATTTTTTTATTATTATTTTGATGAAACTGTTTTAAGAAAAACTGTTTTATTTGTAAGGCATTTTTATGTGCATTGGCAACAATGGAACGAGAAAAGAAAATAAGAACAAGTTTTCTGCAATTGGAATTTGGATAATTAGTTTTGGATATTACTTTACATTATTTGTAATAAAGTATTTGTTTAGTATCATTCATATTAATATATAAAATGAATTAATTATCTCATGTTATAGAATTATATAAATGTACATTTTTTTTATTTATGTACCTTTACGCCTCTATGTATAATTAAAGCTCCAGAAAGAATAAAGTTGAAAAATGGCTATATTTATGTGCATTCAAAAATTTATAGATGTTATTTTGTTCTAAATGATTATCTGTTAAAAATTTGCAATTTGCTTCTCATGCTGTTGCCGATTTTAAATTTTATAATAAATACGCACTTGCTTTTTTTAGCACAGACATTTATATTCAATATTTTCGATGTAAATATTAATATTTTTAAATAACAAATTGATGAAAATATCATTTTTGTGAATGATGTCATCGTCAATTGTAAGCTAGTTCCAAACATACGTACCTGAAAATCAACCCGTTTGCTCACAAAAATAGAAAATGATATAATATTGTGTTTCCTATATTTTCATTTTGCATGTTTGTATATTTAAAATAATAATCTTTTCATAGTTTAAAACTTTTTTAAAAAAGTCTTAAAAAGCATAAATGCAAAGTATGTAGGATATTTTCTTTTCAATATGCATGGGGAAAAAATCGTATTTCATTTAAGCATGAAGAATTGAAATAATATTTCGAATTATTTTAAGTGACGAATTTTAATTCCACTTATAGAGAAAAACAAAAATTTACTTCTAATGTTAATTATCTCGTATGCCTATTATAAGGAGCTTTAACAAATTATCTTCAAGAAATTCCTTGTTAGGTAATAAAGTATATCAAATATTTTCTAATGTGTCTTATTTATTACTTGCATTTTATAGTCATGTGTATGTGCCTCGAACAACATGAACCAAAGTTGTACTTAATGCGAATAAATTTATAGTTGTCTTTATTCGTTGAATATAATTGTTTCATCAGTTTCTTTGAGAACAGAATCACTAACTGACAGGCCTTGTGTTTCTATTCTCTAAACTGTAGAAGATGCCACACTGTGTACATTCAGTGGCTTTTCTGTCTATAAATTGTCATGTGTTTATCTTTAATTATCCATTGCCTATGAATTAATATAAAATATTCTTTTTCCCAATATTTTTTTAATTGTTTCTTGTTAAGTAAGGTGATAAGATTGATTTTAATATTGGGATCTTACTCTGCTTTTTCAGTGGAACCAGATTTTAGCAACTGTAAAACTTTTTTGTCTCCTATCAGCTAGATAAAGAGCAAATTAAATTAAAAGTAAAAAAAAAAAAGAATTAAATGATAATTTCAATGTTAACAGTTTTTAAGTAAAACAAAACATTTATGTTTGATAAAGAAGCATTTGTGAAATTGTTTCTATCTCAACTTTCTTCCCTGCAGTTCTAAATATCAGTTACAAAAAAAAAATTTCCTATATAAATTTCCAGGTAGTAAAAAAATAAATATAAACTGTTTCATTTTTTTAAAAATTTTTGTGTTTGATTGCAAAGATACCAATAATATGCAAAAGATTAGAAATTAAAAGTATCGGAGTAACTTTTTGACTTTTACACATCTGCAAATGAATTGAAAATTCGATGAAAATTCTTCCCATTATAAATCGAATCCGCATATGTCTAGTCGAAGATGCATAAAACAAAACATTAAGCCCAATGAATGTAAAATTAACTCTCAACGTTTTAAGAGTTTGCATTTACTTTTATTGAATTTCGTATTAATCCTTCTTCTAAGAACTTCAGAATTATCTTTGAAACATCATTATGCTCAATATGTACAGTTCTTTCACTGTTAAGTATAAAAAGGTACCGGCTTTCATGTCACGAATCATTAATGTTCGTTAAATGTATTTCATGTGGTGTTTTAACTGTATATTTTATGCTTATTCGTTGTAGCTGAATGCGCTGATTTGTGTAAAAAAAAATGTCTTATGTATATCATCTTCTCTTATTATGTTAAATGTACTTAGATACATTGTACAAACATCAAAGGAAAACTTAATGTATATTTCTAAAAACATGTAATTCTCAATGAAAAAAAATTATATAAAGCTATTTTGCCATCCATTGCTTGTTTCTTTTTTTGCTTGTTTGTTTCTTGAGTTTAACATTAAACCCACATTGTACAAGGGAATGGCATTTTCGATCTTTCTAAAAAGAAAAAATTGCTCTACATTATTGCCACTATATTTTCATGACGTAACAAGCATCTGTATCTTGTACATAACATGATGTATGTATACATTCTTTATCCTTCTCGTAAACTGTACAGATATTAAATAAAATCCTCCTTCTTTAACTTTCAACATTGGAAGAAAATCACGAGATCAGATAATAAAAACACTGAAAATGGTTTGAGCTTCAGGGGAACAATGCAACAAATTGTTCCCTTGAACCCACTGATTCATTGCTTAATCTCCAATGTTATAACAGTTGGAGATTAAGCAAGTAGAAATATTTTTCTAAAATTGTCAAAATTCAACAGAATTTTTCACGACATTACATTTGGCATTATTAAAAAGACGATTTTTATAATTTTGGAACGGTGCTAAATTGATTTTTATACGATAATATTCGCCAAACTTCAGCTCAATTTTGTACGACATTACATTTGGCATTATTAAAAAGACAATTTTTATCATTTTGAACGGTGCTAAATTTATTTTTGTACGATAATATTTTCAGAACAAAAAACGCCAAAATTCAGTTTTATTTTTAATTAAAATTTTGAAAAAAATCCCGATTTATACATGCTCTTCTTGCAAGGTATGAAAATGCCAATTTCTTTAGCTGTAGATCAAACGATCTAATCTGTAGAGTGCCACCACAAACACACATTCATCTTCATTATTGGAGATAGAAATAATGCTTGGAGTTTATTTGTTTTTGTTTTTTCGAGAAGTTATCAAAATACATCTTTCTTTACCATCATTGTCGCCAAATTTAAAATTTGTCGAAAATGATAACAGCATTATCGTTAAATGAATTTATAGTGTATGTAGCTTGTTAGGACTATTCTTTTCAAAGTGTGATGCAATAATTTTCCATACTTTCTTCATTTCTCTTATTTCGCTGAAAATTTGGTGCTCTGTTGAGGCTATTTCCTTTTCACATGACCAAATTGCATATGCAACTTTTTGCTGCGACAAAGAATGAAATTCCACAAGTCCTTTGGTAATTCTTGCTATATACTTCTATGGGAGCAGAGGTAATGATTAGATAGGTCATGATTAACATGACCAGAAACATAATTTGGTCGATTGATCAAATCCTTCAGGAACACATTCCACAACACTCTCTGGCTAATGCTTCGTCCATCCAGAAATTATCTCTTAAAACAAACGATCAACATAGACAACAGGTGATATCACCTCGTCACTGGTTTTTCAACACATCACTTGTTAAGATAGTCATTTTTTTACATTGTATTTTGTTCGTAATGCAAATAACTCATTATAGAAGATGATCATTAAGGTACGATTGTAAATTTTTTTCTCGATTTCCACAGGAAAAGTTGTTTCCAAATCTTTAAAAAAAAAACTGCAACTGGAAGGATTGGCTTTTTCTTACATTTCAGTCAGCCTATTCTCTCTATTCTAAGAATTCAGCTTGTGTATATGACGACAGTTTACATGAGTTATGACAGTTTACATCCATATCAAATTTTGAATCAAATCCGTCTTTCGTTTTGTTCTTTCCATTGAAAGCATGATAATTAAAAAACGTAACGACTTAGAAAAATGAAATTTGACACACAATTTTAACATATAAAAAGTAGTTTTTTATCAAAAATTTGAGGTAAATTTGTCAAGGCTTGACCATCTGTCGGTCTGTACTTCCTTATGTATATAAGTGCAAAAACTGATAGATTTAGATAAATGAAATCTGTTAAACGATTTTAGCATCTAAAGATCAAGTATAGATTTTTATCATGTTTCACCTAGTTCATAATTCATAGCTCGTATTTTCCTTCCCTTCTACATGATTAGCAATTAAACAGTTACTTATAAATGTTAACTATTACATGTTCCGTAAGCACTATACTAAATCTTCGAATCAACCTAATTTCCTTACTGCATTTTTTCACTTAAATTTTCTCGTATTCGAAGTATGAAGAAAAGATTGTAATCGTTAAAAAATTCGAACTCGGTTTTTTACGAATCTCCGTTATACGAGACCCCCCCCCGAGTCCGAAAAGCATATTTTGGGTATTGTGTGTTTCTGTTTATCTATGCATACGATAACTCAAAAACACTTTGGAATATGGAATTACGACTAAATTTATATATATTTGTCAAATTTTGAATGAAATCCATTCACAGGAAGTCTACCTATCAGATTATTCCAATACAATAACTACAAAACGCAAAGAGCTATATAAAACTTCGCACTCGGATTTAGCATCTAAAACAGCGATTCTCAACCTGTGGGGCGCCCCCCTAGGGGGGCGCGAACACACTAGAAGGGGGGCACAAGAATATCCAAGACAAAATATTATTTTCAAAAATTGATTAACTGACTGAAAGGAAAGCACACATACACATAGAAAACAAAATACATTTCGACATATTTAATAAATTATTAAAGTAAAACAACTCACTAAATCTTAACTTACTTAATCAAAACATACTAAATTAAAAACAAATTTAATAATTATTAGTGACTTCCTTGGGCCTGTCTTGCAGAGAAAAGTTTTTCGAAGGAAGGCTTAATATTAGAAATAACCACTCTCAGTCTGTTTCTATATTTTGTATTCAAAGAAGCCACAGCAAGAAATCCAGTTTCACAAAGGTAGGATGTTGAAGGGTAATAGAATGTGAAATGTCCTTGTTTTTAGTGCAGAAAAATCGTCCTTACTACTGCCCAAAATTCAAATAGTGATTTATTACTGAATTGTCTTTTAATTTCGCCACTTGTCGTGAAGTCTATGAATTTTTTCCCCTCATCGATTGAGAGCCCTTCGGAAGTTTTATGAAATGGATCCCTAATCCACTCGTAACTTGCTATCAGTTTGTCGTCAGCATGAACATACTTCTTAAAATTCTTTGCCAGAATGGCTAAATCACTTTCAATGGTTACAAAACAACTTTTACATGTTCTTTTTCAGCCTTATAAGTTTTAGTACAATCATCCCCATTTGCAAACATTGTTAGGTTTTTTGCTTTACATTTCTGCTCCGCAATTTCAGTTTTCTACAAAAAGCATTAACTTTATCACTCGTATCCAACATATGTGCATTTGATCGTTGGAGTTAAAAGATTCAAATTATTTAATTTCTCGAATATGTCGACCAAGTACCTCAATTTCCTTACAAATAAACCCTCGCGAAAGTTCTCGACCTCCTGTGTTTTCTTCTTCTAGGAAAAGGGCAATTTCATCTTTTAACAAATTCATAAACATGTTTCAAAAATTTCACACCTGATGACCATCTTGCCTATCAATAAAATAGTAACGCTGAATGTACTGAACCCATGTCTTTACAAAATGCGGAATAGATTCTTGATCTCAGGGGTCTCATTTTTATATAATTTATTACGGTTACAACCGTATTTAACACAATATTGAAACCAGGACTCATTTCTTTCGAAGCCAAAGCTTCTCTGTTGATCGTGCACTGAGGCGATTTTTGTTTTACAAGTGCTTGTATACCTTGGAATCTTCCGGACATTGGACGAGCACTATCGGTGCATATTCCGACGCAATTTTTCCATTCTATTTGCCACGTTCATAAAATCATTTAAAATAGCAAATAATGCGAGCGCTGATGTTTTGAGTTCTATTGGTTTGCAGAAAAGTAGTTCTACTACTGACATATTATCACAAATTCGAACATAGGCAATTAAATGAGCATCTTTATTACTATCTGTTGCTTCGTCAAGCTGTATTGAAAATAATTTGTCACGCAACTTCGAGAAAAGCTGACACTGTACATCTTCAGCTATATCACCAATTCGACGAGCAACAGTATCATTGAAAGAGGTATGTATTGTTTTGAAAAATTATCTCCAAACATAGTTTCTACAATCTCAATTGCTGTTGGCAAAATAAGCTCTTCACCAATGGTGTTAAGTTTTTTTTTTTTTTTTAAAAAAACATCTGGCTATTTTATATGAACTTTGTAAGATGCAATTAAAGCTTTTTTATTCATAGACAAAATTTCTTTAAAAGATGATTTTTGCTTTTTATATGATTTTAATTTTAATTCGAAGAATTCTCCGGGTTTGTTGACGTACTCACTATGAAGCGTTTCCAAATGTTGTTTAAGTTTATTAGGTTTCATGCCATTTGCGGCTAACATTTTTGAGCAAATGATACACAGGGGCCTTTCTTCTCCATTTACTTCAGTACTGCTAAACCCAAAATTTAATTATTCTTGAGAATATTTCCTTGATTTTATTTTCGGAACCACGCTCGTATGTGTACTTGTTGATGCTTGACTATCGTCTAATGCTTGCTTACTTCCGCTTAAAAATTTATTCATGAGTCTGCATAAACCTGCTGCCATGAATATTTAATATGGCGAATTGCAATTAACACGAAAACATATATAACATACACATTCACGATAGTTTCGATAGCGATAAAAGGATCGACTCGAATGAAACTGGCTGGAATTGAAACTTGCGTTATCGAACTTTTTTTTTTTTTTTTTTCTTCCTATGAGGAAACATTTGCTCCGCACATGCTCAAAACGGCATCGGTCGTGTGGATTCCCTTCCACAAATATTGCTTATTTTTTTCACTTTTGTTTTGTCATGCTTCTGTTTTATTTATTTTATTGTTCGAAAAAATGTATTCAGAATTTCTAAATTTAGCAAACCCAGTCTAGGTTAACTTTCATTTACGAATTTTCCAACTTTCATATTCCTTTACGTTATCTCCCTGTTTGGCTTTCCTTTCAAATATAATATTTAAATTTTCTCCGATTTCATTCGCTTCATCTGTTCACCGCCCGCTTGTCCAAAATGCAAGATATGGTTTCTCACCAACGTTGGCTCGCTTTTACTCTTGTTTTGGCAGTTAGTTAAAAATAATTTAAAAACAGAATCCAAAATACTCAATATACATTACTGTTGTATACATTTTATTGTAAGCGGGGGGCGCGATGAAAATTATAATTGAAAACTAGGCCACGAATACTGAAAGGTTGAGAAACGCTGATCTTAAATATAGATATCAAATTTTGAACCACATCCGTCAAACGATTGACCTTCTGCTGGTCTGTATTTTCACTTGCACGCAAACTCAATAAATCATTTACGCAATGACTTAAATCAAAGAAATTCGATATGTTATTTTGTGATTACAAGTTTAGATCCATGTGTCAAATTTTAGCGTTAATTTGTCAACAAAAAAACTTTAAAAATACATATTCTCACAAAGATTCAGTAAAAATGCTAGATTCACACTAAAGATCTATATTTCATAACTATCATTCAACAAATCATGCAAGGTATTTAGGGCCTTACTCAAGGTCCATAATTTTATGCGAAAGAAGGAGAATCAGACCTTTTTTGGAGAAGGAATTCGAGGAAATTTCGGGAAGACTTTCTTCTGATTAGTTTAGGTGATGTTATAATTATTGGTTTAGGAATTATAATTATTAAAATCAAGAAATAATAAAATATCATTTATAAAAATCGCAAAATATTTTTAAATTTATAAAGTTGGTTCATTTTAATGCATTCAAAAGGAAATGCCCTTCAGGTCAAAGATTATGTCGGTCAAATTTCTTCATTTAACAACTATCAACTAAATGTCTTGTTGATTGAGTGCACAGAGCTGCTTCGAAAGATGTCTTTATTTTCGCATTGTTATCTTTGAATGCTCAATTAAGATAATTAATCAAAGTCATTGAAACATAATATGTAGTATGTAAATAAAATAAGTTTAAAAACTCGGAATTGCATTGTATTCCTTCAGATGAAATGTATTTAAAAATTTCAGGCTTCATATTAGAGGTAACCAAAATAATTTGATCATTCGAGTCAAATAATAAATCATTATTATTTGACACGTCATTATTTTATCTTAAAAAGAATAAATTCCTAAATTATCCTAAGAGGAGTATACTACTAATAATAGAAAGTTATTTTTACATATAACTGTTTAGCCACCTAGTTTATAAGAAAAACTTTAACTTATTTTTAACTAATCGCCCTTGGCGATCAGCTGTTTCACCGTGATATTGTTTATATTTAATATTATTTAAATCGTTTGACTTCTTGTCCACGATTCTGCCAAACTGTCAAATATTAAAACCATGTTATTTTAATCGATTTACTTAATTTCAGCTGATTGTGTACATGAATCTTTCTGACAGTGACCACTTGTGTAACATCATAACACTATTAAAAACGTATATGTTCAGTTCAAATATCTTTTGAATTTCGCGGTATTGTGACTTCACTTTTATATTTGTCCTCTAAACCATAGAGATATTAAACATAATTCGTCTTAGTGTCTTCTTATCTTGCTCAGTTTCCAGGCTGGATTAAGTCCTACAGGTGGCCTCAGATAATTAAGTTTCGAACCCCTTTTACCTCAACATCCAAAACCAGAAAAAATTATGACTTTATAACTCAACTTTATAACTTTATGACTTTATAACTTTTTATGAGTCAATAAAAGATTGTTTAAATATTAAATTCTATAATTAATTGAAATAACATAACTAAGGACACCTTCAACATAACTGGATTCAATAACCCTTGTATAAGAAATTTGTTTTTAATTTACAAGAATTTTTTTCTTTAATTATAAGATTTTTTTTAACAGAATTTAAATACTTTAATGCATGTTTGCCAAATTTGTTGACATAACAGACAGTCAGCTAATTGCGAAAAGACTGGATAGTATTGATCTATCAGAAAACATTAAAAAGAATCCTAAGAATGATATTCTGAAATTAAAACAATTCTTGATTTTAATTTGAAAAAGTTCAATCCGATAAATGCTCCTTTTAAATCAAATGAAAGTATAAAATCAAATTAATCTGAGAAAACATCCAATTGATAATTATAATCTGAAACAACAGGACACTTAAAAGTTGTGGGGGCCGCTAGACAATTGTTCATTTGATAATCCTGCCACGACAATTGCGTATGTGACATGATGGCAACATCCTGTAAATTGGCATGATGGATATTTGACAAGTCGTATTGGTCTTTACGTACTATCAAAAATATCACATCAGGCATGTATACTACTGACAGAAAAGTGTGGATCAAACATAGATAAGAACTTAACGGTGACTTTTCCTATTATAGTTATTGAACCAGGAATTCAATCGATAAAAAGATCCGATTTTATATATCCTGTTTAGGAACAAACAATCGATGTAGGGGAATATCCCTTTCAATACAACCATCACACAATGTTCTTCAGTATTATTACGATTTACACAGTATGGAGAATATTGTACGTATAACCTCGTGAAGATATCATTTAATAACTTATGCAAATAGAGAAAGACATTGCTAATTCTCTTCATAAGAAAAGATATTCAAGCATTCTTACCACTACCTTGTGGAAATATACAGCCCTCTCTCCCTTTAAAGCAATCAAAAGACTTTCTTTTCAGCACGATTAGAAAGAATAGATAGTCCTGCTTCGAGACAATATAAATCGTTGATAATTGTAGGAAGAATAATGCATTCAACTTGCTATTGGAAAGAATCTTCTTCCATCTGGGGAGGATACAATGGAAAGGCCTTGGAAATCATGATCCTCTCTTATATATAAAATCTATTCTCAGAATATATTCTTTAGACTGTAAGAAATACTGCCATAAAGTTCATGGGTTTTATACCTTAAGACTGTATTCTTGAAACATGAGCCCCCTCCCATTGAATGTTAACAGTTAGTCCATAAAAGAGAACGGTGAGTTCTCTGAATCAAATGAAAGGAGAAAACAACAATTATTTATTTAGCTTTTCGAATAACAAAATCGCAATAATCATTCGAAATCGCATTTCACTAAAAAGTGTTTGTTTAGTACTGATAATTCGTTTTCATTATTTGTAACCTCTGATACTGCTTCGAAAAGTAGAGCTAGCTATAGGTGCCATCTGTTGATAGAATATAAAAGTCAAAACATGAGATTTTTCAAATATGTGTTTAAAAAATGAAAAAAATAATAATTTTATTTTTTCCTCCAAAATACTTTCATCATATTTTGCGAGACTTTTTTAAAATTCAAAGTGTGATTGAAATAACAATCATCTGGAAAAGATTTTTGAAAATGACAACAGAAAAATGTTTATTATTAAAAAAATAATAATAATGTGAATTCAACATTCTCGCCGGTTAACATGATCAAAATTTAGTCTTATTTTGGGATAAAGTTATTTTATAGATATGTTTTTAGCTATTTCTGAAATTCTGAATCCAGCCATAAAATTATCCATATTTAATAGAAAACTAAAATTGTGGCAGAAATTAATATTCTTATGAGATATTGATGACAATATTGAAAATATAAGCAAATTGCGATTTCACCTATAAGGTCAGAAAATAAATTGGAATTTCATTTTTAGTTAGCAAGAAATGTCAATAAAACTGCAACTGTGACTTTTAAACTGTCTTGACGGTGTTTTCGTTTTTATATATCAAAATAATGGCAGAAGGAAATGTTTTGGATCGAGTTTTGAAAGGTAATATTGATACTAATCAATTATAAAGTACTTTTTAAAATTCCCTCTTACGAATAGTGAAGAAATGATATGTAACATTTTATTGTTAATGATTTTATTTGTTTCAAATGCGAATATTTACTTGGCCCCCTTAGAAAAATATAATTTAATATATATATATATATATATATATATATATATATATATATATATAAACACGATATCTACATATGAATAACTTATGATGTAATGATACATTTTTTTTAAAGTAAAAAAAATATAATTATTTTTTTTTTTTTATTTCATCTTAATGAAAGTGTATTTATTTTGTTGGTAATTGCTTTCTTAACTTTATTTTAATATTGAGATATAAATATTTTGTGAATAAATGAATTTAATGCATCAAAATATAAGTATCAGTTTTACTGAAATGTGACATAGTTTGATATTCAGTTAAAAAATTTCATTAAATGAAATATAATTGATTGATTTAAATTAAAACTAAATGTGTTAATGTTTGGTTAAAAATGATTATTTTACTTTATCCTAATGATTTATATATATGTTTTTAACAATGTTCCTATTAAAAGTAGATTATTTGTTCATTTCCCCAGATTGAAGTAAATCCAGTGGAAATTTTTAATTTTCTTTTTCCACTTATATCTGTTTTTTAAGTGTCTCTAATTTTTTGCGATGCTTAAATTAGTCTTAAATACTTTTAGTTGGGGTGATTAGTCGGCTTGAAAGGTCGCTTAGTCGACTTGAAAGGTCATATTTAGTGTAAATGAAATGAATCTAGTTTTAGAGCTATTTTTGATGTGTTAATTTTGTTGTAAAATAGCAGTTTCTGTTTTGCATAAGAGTTATTGAAAGTTTACTTTGTGTTGAAATGACACATACATTTTCTATATTTGGCGTGCGTTTACGCTGTTACTAAAATAAAGATAAAAATGCAGAAATTTCTACTTATTAAATATTAGGAATGGAAATTTTTATTTATTAAAATTATTAGAAATAGAAATTTTTACTTATTAAAATATTAAAAATCTGGAATAGTTTTTTATAGTAATATACAATTTTTTACTGTTTCATTTAAGATATTGGAGATGTACAAAGCAGGCTTTTTGACCATCGACCTTTTGTACAAGGAGAAACCAAATTTATCTTGAGAGAGTTTGAAGTAAGTAATTAATTATCATACAAAACCCATAATTTATTTGAAATTCAATAATACATTTGTATTAAAAATAAATCTGAATTCATTTTTCTTAGGAAAAACGTAAGGAAAGAGAAGTACAGCAAATGTTTGAAATGCTTGAAATGGTCACAGAAATTAAAGAAACTCAAATTGAAAAAGCTGTTAAACTTGGTGACATGCATTTATGCAATTTAACTGGGCATTGTAAGTCTGCTCCACATTTCTATTGAATATTTTTGATGACTTCAATTTATATCATAATTCAAAGTTTATTTTAGCTCTTGTTATAGTGGGAGTATCATTTTGTATGTTCTACTCAGTAATAAAGTTCAAACTTGAACATATTATTATTTTTTTTTTTTTTTTTTTTTTTTTTGTACAATAGAAGGAAATTTCAGAAAAGTAAATGTTATTTTTATTTATTGGTAATTGCTAAATGTTCTTCAAGTACTCAAACTTTTGAATAATTTATATGTATGATAACTTATTAAAAGAAATTCTTTAAATGGATGGGAAAAAAAAAAGAATTTTAAAAATGTTTATTTATTCCAGCAAAGTAAATTTGACAAAAAAAAAAAAAGTGATAATTTTATAGAGAATAAATTGTGCAGGAGTAAAGATAATAGTTATTTTATATCTTTTAGATTATTAAAGAGAATAAAATTTTAAATTCAGTATGATAAACAGATTAATATTTTTTTAATCTAATCTAATTTTTTTTTAATTGACTTACACAACGGAAATTCAGTTGAAACGGATTTTCATGCATTACATATTATTACACTTATTCTCTGGTCTTGTTATCAGTTGCCTTATTGTCATTCAGCTAATTGTCTGTTTCTTGACTTTTTATTATAGCTATTTGCGAAAATTGATTGTTGTATCTACTAAAAAATTCTTGCTAATATGTCATTGAAAGATAATTATACTTATAAAAATTTATAAGTGTTTGAATAAACAGAATTAAATTTTTAATAAAGTGCTGAAATACTGAAGTGCAATTTTTAATTAAAGTTACACCACAAAATATTTTAGTCAGGAAAAGCTGTCTTGCATGTTTTGGAAATTTTACTTAAAAGGAAAAAATTTTTATTTATTAATTAGAACTTCTATGTTTTTTGCATTATCTTATGTAATAGAAAAATGTTAACAAAATTTTTTCACATTTTCTTGAAATATTTATTTAAAAAATCTTTATTACTTTTCTTTGATGCACCAGAAGTCGTAGCTTTATTATCATTTTATTTTACATTACTATTTTCATGAAGAAAATATGGTTTCATTTTTTAATTATATGTAAAATATACCAGAAAATCCAGGATTGTTTATAAATGAAAATTATAAGTATCAAAAAACTTATCAGTATTATTTATTCTTAGAAAAATAGAACATTTTGCATGCATAATTTTGTAAATACCCAATTACATCATCTAAAATTTATTTATTATACTTTGGTTAGAATCTTCCCCCTTTCCAATGATTTTTTATTTTAATGATTGTTTGATAATGATAATGATTTTCATTTCAGTTGAAGTTGCCCTTAGAATGTGCAACAATATAGTTGAAAGAGAAGAATCAGATAAAAAGGTAATTTATTTATCAAAAGTGGTCTTGTTGCTTTATCAAGAGAATACTGAGAAACTGCTGCAAAAATTAAACTCTTTCTAAGCACCTTAAGCTAAAAATAAATAAATAAAACAGCTTTGCATATACATGCTTATGTAAATTTGCTTATTTTCTAAGCATAGAATGTTTTCTAACAATACATGAAGTTTAAGAAATTTTTTTTCATTAACTTTATATATATATATATATATATATATATATATATATATATATATATATATATATAATGTTTGCACAATGTCTTTTATTGTAAAACAAATTGTCTGTTTTGGTTTTGATAAAAATAAAAAAGCTATCAGTACCAAAAAATTAATTCAACTTTTATAAGAATAACAATAAAAAATGTGATCTTTTTCAATATTTCTTAAAATTAATAAATTGCCAATTAATTTACATAGATACATTATTTCTGAAAATATTGACATTAATATAGAAATATAGCTTGCTTAAAAATTTTGTATTTGATTTTCATATATATTCAGCAACAAATTTGACATAGTTGGGATGGAAAATGTAAATTTCAACCTGTGCTAACTCACCATATTTAGCAATCTAGAACATTTTATTTGCATCCTTGTGAAACCAAGAGCATTCCAACATCATAAGGTTGACAAAACTGCCATAAAATTGATAGAATATTGTTATAATTGAATTTTTTAGATCAAATTTTATTATAGAAAAGAATTAAAAGGTTTCATATTTTGAAAATTTAATAAATATCTGCTTTTTAACCTATATGCAAAAATAAATTTGAAAAGTTCTTATTTTAGCTCTAAAAAATTACAGAAAAATGTGATTATATATATATTTAAAAGAAAAGAAAAAAGAAAATCATTTAATAATTCCTAATTTTCTTAAATAATGAAATTAGATTCAAATTTTAAAAAATACTAGCTCTGTAGTTAGAAGCAAAATGAAATTTTTTTTAAAAAAATGCCAGGTGATAAAAAAAAAATGTTTTTGAAGCATTACAAGATAATTTATTGCCTCAAAATTTAACAACATTTCTCAAAAGAAGAATCTTATTCTGTGAACTGCTTTAAAGTTTTTAAGTTTAAATTAAAACATAGAAAGCAATTTTTAAAAAATTATCATAAATAACAGTTGTAAAATCACATGCCAACAGTTCGATGAAGTAATGATATTGTTTTGAATTTAAAAATAATAATTACAGCTTGTATCCAAAACTAATTTTTTAAATTTTTTTTTTTAAACTAAAGAAAAAAACGCATTTACTCAAACAAAATTGATTTCAAAGGAAAGTTACTTTTTTAAATCTTTAAGGTGGTATAGAAATAATTTTTGTGTGACAGTATGTTTTGATGTTATGACAGAAAATTTTATTTTTATTAAAAATTAATTAAAAACTAAAAAATATTTTAAACTTATAACTAAAACTTTGAAAAATCTATTCTTACTGGGCTTTAGTATCCAAGAAGTAACTTCCTACCAAATTTTATGTTCTTCACTTCAGTGGTTTATACTGCACATTATTCTATCAATCAAGACAAACCTGCAGAGAGATTTTTTTTTTTTTTGGAAAACAACAAATCTTTTTATACAAAAAGAAAAATTGTTCAAAAAGTGATAGAATCTGAGCCCTAAAGAATAAAAGTTTTGAAAAACTTTTTAAAATTTCTCTAAAAATTACCAGATTTAACAGGATTTTTTAAGAATAAAAACTAAAGGTTGACAAAATTGATCCAATAAATAATAATTTTCTAATGAATAGGAACATTTAAAAAAAAAAAAAAAAAAAAACTGCGAAAGAAGTCACAATGGAGAAGAAAGAATGTTAAAATGTCATCATACTGGATTTTACATCAACTAACATATCTATATGCCACAGTGAATTACAATTTAGTATAGTAAAGTGAAAGTTCTTTAATAGATCATTCAAGGGATTTCTCCAAAATTATTTATAAACAAAAACAATAATCAAATCTGTAATATATTTGAGATGCTTCACTGAAAGTGTTTATAGAGGAGTTTCTTCCTTGTTTGATATTTTAGGGGATTGAGATGCACAAGAATAGAACCTGGGACCTTGTGGTTCGCAGTCCAGTAACATAACCAGGATATAAAAGCATATGCTCGTGTAGCGTAGTTGTTAACTGGCTTATATGCTATTCACCACAATATATCTCTTTGGTGAATCAATTTTGACTTGTTTTATTCTTATCTTCAGATTAATCTGCATATTATTCTTTAAGAGTATATAAAAGGTTAAATACATATATTTATCAGGCATAATTAAAATAAATTCATCATCTAAAACACTAAACTAAAAATTGAACATTTTTGAGTCGCAACAGAAATGAACACAGTACATATTTTGCACTGCCCCTTCGAAAAAACCACTCCAGTATTTCAATAAACAGTGACATGCATTGTTGAAAGAAGAGGGAGTGGGTAAAAAAGTCATTTTCATTTTGATATGTGTTTGCATTCCTTGCTCTGTCTCACTCAGGATTCCTATTCTGATTTCTTCCTTTTTGTTGGTTTTCTTTCTTGATACATCTGGCAAACAGACTTTTTGACTATGCTTTTGTATTCAATATCTGTGAAAACGAATAGTTTTCTTTGTACTTCTTGAGAAAATTAAACACTTTATAAGGATTCTTTCTCAAAAATATTTTTAAGGTGCTTAACAGAGGTTTTCAAATTTAAACACTTTTCATGACGCTATGTGTCCTATTTATTTGTGTTATTCAACAAAAATGTTTATAAAAAAGTTTGCATTTAATTGTAAGTTTAAATAGATAAAAAAAAATCTTTTTTAAAATTAGTTGCATATTTGCTCTCTACTTTCAAAAAATATGCATAATTATATATATATATTTGTTTTATATAAGTAATTAAAAATACTTTATTGATTTATTTCAGTTTCTAAAAGTAATCTGAGGGTTTCATCTATTACCTAGCTTTTCAAATAATCATTATCTAACCAGAAGATGTTAATGAACCATAGTTCAAAATAGTGTGACAAAATGGATATAAAAAGTTATTAACATAAATATTATAAAGTTAATAATGTAATTAAACAAAAAAAAAATGAGCATTTTAAAAAGAACAGGTTGTAAAATACATTTATCAAAACTAGCAATACAATATTGACATAAATTTCATAATGCTTCAAAATCTATGCAGATTTTAAAAGGAAATAATATTGTAAAAATTAGTAGCCATTTTTATGTAAGTAAAATTCTTCTTAGCTCACCTATCTCTCTCTCTTTTTTTATGTTGCTTATGTATATATATAATGTGAACTCAATCTTAAACTATTTAACTCTCTAAGCATTTATTATTTTCATCTAATAGTTTTAAGATCTAAAAAATTTACTTATAAAATGAATAATTTGAACTTATTTGTATTCAATTAAATCTTTCACGAATAAAATATTCTCAAAACTTTAAAATTTCTTGTTTTGGCCATGTAGAAGATTAATATGTTCAACTTAATAGTCTTGCAGTGAAAGATTGGCTACAACAATAAATAATGTTTGCATTTATTTATTTCTAGAAGCAATATCTGGAGCAAAGACGAGAACAGAGAAAGAAAGAATGGATAGCTTTTGTTGATGACATCCAAAATAAAAATATTGCAGTGAATCAAACTTTTGCAAACAAAGAGGAAGAAGTTAAAAATTATTATACTAAATTAGAAGAAGCTATGCACATATCCCCCGTACATTCCGACCACAGCACTTAATATTATTCTTTGTAAAAATATTTTATAAGATGTATTGCATATGAAATTTTTGTCTATTTATTGTGACGAATGTATGTATTTTTTATATTTATTTGATCTCCTTTAGAGCTTCTGTAGATTCTATACTTATTATCTAACTTATTGGGATACACATATATTACAGTTATTAAAATTAAGATGTAATGAATATTACTCAGAGGAAAAATTAAAAATTCACCATTACTGTTATCTTGATTTATTTAACTTATTGCTTGTCTTAGAAATTTTTATAAATATTTAAAATATATATATTCTGGATATTTATGACTTTCAATTGTAAAATTCCTCTATAGTATCAGTCCTTTATATATTTTGCATAGTATCAGTTAACAATCTTTAATGTTTAATTATGTAATATTCATCCTGATATATTTTATATTATACCTAATTGAATAATTAATTCATGATTTTATTTAGTAATAATTCATTTGATACATTATATGAAATATATTATTGCCATTAAATTCTAAATAAATTTTATTTTTATTGGAAGAGAGAGTTGTAATTATAATTTCTCTTCTTTTATTTCCGATTGTGCTGATAAGTAAAAATGTTGCGACTTAATATATATGTAATGCTTACTTTGGTGTATTTATTCTTTTGTTTTTTAATATTCTGACATTTTGTTGTGGAAATGGGGCTATCATTGTGACGATTTTTTTTTAAAAAACATATCACAATTTTTTTAAATATAAAGCTTGGAGATTAGACCAAAAATATGTTTCCCACTTCAAATCTATGTACTAGATTTCAAATTTCAATTCTAAAATTTATTGCCTACAATAACATCAAAAGAATGTTGTTACCAATTATATCTTCAATTTTTCTTCCCTCAAAATGTGTATCAAGTATCACACTTTATGCCATGCATTATAACAATTATTTAAAAAAAAGCCACTTTTAATTTAACCAAATTACAAACTGATTAATGGATTTATCAGATTCTCAATAAGATGAATATAAGCAAAAATAAGCGAGTTCCCAGAAGTGTTATTCACAAACTTCTAAATGATTAAAATCTCAATTACTATTGTATAAAATAGAGGAATCTAAATTGCATTGGAAGGAAGATTTGAAATTTTTGTCTCACATATATGTAAATAATATATATATATATGAAAAATTTCACAAAATACATATATATGTTGAAAAAAATGCTAATGCACATTCTTTTAGATAGAAAAAATGAAGACCAAACCAAGAAAGCAGGCTGAAATCTAATCTTGAATATCAGAAAAGATACAGAATTTTAAACCCCAAATATTTATTGATAGAGATATTGTTTTTAATAAAATTAGTGAGCTTTATTTTAAAATGTGCAATGAAATAATTTTTAAAAATACCATGATCAGTGATTATTAATCTTGTCTTACAGTTAGCATATTTTTGTATATCTATATATTTCCAGTACTTTTTTTTCCCAATATAATAGTAATTTACAAAGTTTTATCAAAATCTAAAATTTGAATAAAATAATGAAATATCATTTTAGTATTCTGCAACATTCTGTAGTAAACATTAATTCTATAATATTATACCTTATTAGAGAAATGCACATTTAATTTATATCTCTTAACTTTACTTGCCAAAATTCAAGTATCTGAAAAAAATGTATCTCCTTGATTTCAAAGAAAAGAAGTAAATACAAAATATGTAATTAAATGAAGAGGAAAATTAAATGTATGAATGATCTCTCCCGTTCCTTTTTAATTTTGATTGATGTATATAGCAAACAAATTGAAAAAACTTTGCAAAGGATGTTAACAACTCTGTAATTATGAAATGATGTTGCAAATTAAAAATATTCTTTTATGTAAATGATGAACATATTGCAGCACTAAAGATGTAACTTTTTGTTATTTAATTTTTTGTATTTCTTTTTATTGTATAAAATAAAAACATTTTATATAATGAACACTGGATTTAGAAAAATGTCTTCATTTTGATATAATAATACCTACAAAAACAATTTTATTATGATTTATAAGTTGTAAAGTTACAAAAATTGATATCTTAATAAAACATTTAAGAGAAAATAATTTAAAATAAATACTGTTTAAAAATACCTATTCAATGTGTTTAGAAGAATTTAAAATCACATCATTTACTTTATGACACAAACCAATCTATTTTATGCACTAATAATAATTTTTAAGAAAATCCAATTTAATTACAAAAACAAAGATTTATTTTCTTTACAATCACAAAATCTATTTACATTTTTCTTCCAAGTTTTCTTCTGTTCCTTCAGCGTGCATCAAAGACCACCACTGAAATCTTAGTTAAAGAAATAAAATATCTTTAAACATTAATTTTCTTTTAAATCTTAAAAATGAACACATTATCCATATAATATCTTTACATTTAGCTTCGAAATAATTTTGTCTCAATAAATAAGATTTTATTGATGGACACTAAATATCAAGGAAATCTGCTGAGAAATATGTTAATCAAAAAAGAAATCTGTACAAATGTATATATTATCACAAACGTTTATTATTTCCATTACTTTATATTAACCCTTCTAATAATGGCAATGTTTAATATAAAGTAATTTTCTCAAGTTAGATGATTTTTTAATTGGAAAATTACTTTTAAAATTAGAAATTACAATTTCCTACTGAATGAAAAATATTAATTTTTAATAATTAATTCAGTTCTTCACAAATACTCAGTAGTTAGTATGACCAGTTCAAGGGCAATCAGTTTATTGAAATTTGGCATTGTGCAATTAAAAAGGGCATTTTTAAAAAAATATATTAACTACTGAATTAATGTGCATATTTAAATAATTATATGTTTAAAGATTCAGTATTATTAAAGAAAGTCTTATCAAGTATTCATGACAGTATAATTTTTATATAAAATGGATGATACTTCCTTTAAAGTTGGTTAAATGTTGAGGAAGAATTATAAAGGTAAATGGAATGATAGAAACAATTTTAAGGTAGATTTTATGTAACATTTCATGATAGATAATAAAATTTTCTATGAATACTTGTTCCAAAACAGAAATAAGAAATCATGGGAGTAATATTCAGATTCAAAAATGCAATAAATCTTCTCCCCCCCCCTCTTCTTTAAATAAGGAACATGCCTGTCCTCTCTCCTTTAAGTAAAACAGATGAAAAAAAATTCATCTTCACTAGAATATTTACAAACAATTGGTTTCCTCCCACTACAACAGTGAAATTTTTTGTAAATAAGCATACCTAAATGACGTATACACAAAGATCATACATAACAAAAATTAAGCCTTACACTGCTTACTATAATAGCTACACAATTATATTTTGGAAAGTTGGTTTAAAAATGAAACACAGATTGGAAAACAAATGAGGAAATCTTCCAATACTGTTATGCTAACATAATTTAAAAGTGGAAATAAAAATTCAAATTATGATATTTGCAAAATTTTCTATCCAATCCTTTCCATTTCTTGCTTAATAGTGTTTTTAATGTTAATAAAATGTTAAATTGTCAAATACCGAGATACTTTCATAAAATTTTTCCATGCTGAATCAAAAGTTTTCTTTTATATAAAAATGTTTGAATTCGTAATTATCTATGCATAATTATTTAAAAAAAAAAAAAAAAAAAGGATACATCTCTTAGTTCTCTTTTTATACATGATCCTGTAACCACATTCTCTGCATCGAATTGGATCTTTTGGTTTAATTTCATTTTCATGGTGACATTCTGAAAAATAAAATTAATTTCAAATATCACAGAGACATTTAAATGACATGGATTTATCAATAATTTAAAAAAACTGACAATCAGTATCTTAATAAGAAAAAACCTTCTAACTTGTATACTAAACCATCATTTAGTTCATATAATTTATTCTCAACATATTAAAAATGTCTGCACCAATATTTTGTATAATGAATAGTTTATTAAAATTTACCTATTTAAACATAATAACATTCTTCTGACAAATAAAATAATATGCAATAAACACTTTAAAGATCAGTATAAATTTGTGCAAAATCAGGTTAAAAATACACTCAGTAAATTAAAAATGAAACCTATTAGAATGAATGAAGATAGTTTTTTTTCCCTTTAAAAAATCTCAGTAAGGATAACTTAATAAAATTAAATCTTCTTCATTTATAAAATTCTATTATGGGTACCAATACCTAATGCATTTTACAATAACATTATATGTCAAACCATTAAAAAGAAGCCACATTTTATAAAAAGGGGGTGGGAAACATCAAGTTTAAATGAATATTAATTTTTTTCCATTCCTATGAAAGCAGCAAGAAAATTTTAAGTAACTAGTGGATTCCAGTCCCTGCTTATTGATGCTCACCAATCCCCAGATGTACTGCTCAGTTACCACCTCCCCCCAGGTTTGTTTCATGTACTACGAAAGACTCTATATCCTAACAATTAATCTCCAATTACTGTGGAGATTAATTGATTTGCATTTGATGCTTTAATTTAAATTAGCGCAGATTAAAATTTGTTGATCTTGAAAAAAATGTTGTTTTTTTTTACTAATTTGTGTGTGGGGGGGGGGGGATTTTTGAGGTTTTTACTATATATCCGTAATTTCATACTATATATCCGTTTTTACTATAATCCGTAGTTTTCACCTAATTTCTGTAGCTATAGGAGGGTATGTATATATGCCCAGAATATTTTTTCACAGATTCCTTTCTTGCTTTCTACCTTCCTGGTTGGTATGTTACATTGCCCTCACTACACTTGAATAAAGAAAATCTTGACAACAGATAAAATTGGACTAATTTGCTAAATTATGAATAATAAAAATGAAAAACTTCTCAACAGTTTTTCAAGGCACAATTTATAAGCATATTATTTCTAATTTAACATTCAAAAGGCTAAATAAAAAGCAGTTATATCAAAATATTTTATTGGTCATACTGAACTTTTAGTCAGTTACAAAAAAAAAATAAAAAAATAATATAATAATTATTCAGAAAAAAAAAATCTTATGAGAAAGTCTGGATATTTGTTTCACTAAGAGATTCACATTAAAATAAATATGTGAGTGAGCATGCCATATACGAATGCCATATTAATAATTTGCAGATTATAAATGAGATTATGTTAAATTTTAACTCCATCATAATTTTCAAGACTTTTGAAATAAGATTTTCTGAACTCTGACTGCCAACTATGAAACTGCTTAGAGCTATTGGATTCAGGCCAACCCAATCAAATCAATAAAAATTAGCAATCCGCTACCAAATTTAAATTGCAAAAAATATAAAATATATCAATTATTGACTGAAATTTACTTTTATGGACACTTAAGAGTTTATCACCAATATGGTAACCAAATAAGCAAGTGAAATAGTTTTTTTTTTAACAATCCAATAACTACATTGTTATGTCTTGTTAAAATGAACATTTATTACTTTGTAGAAATTCTCAGCAATGTAAAGGGGCACATGGTAGATTTCAAATGAATTATGAAACAGAAGAAAAATAATATTCTGTCAAGTATAATTGACGAAATTATTATCTACTCGCATTAATATATTTTGCTTCATTACCTTCATTTAGTTATTATGATATTCATAAACAAAGAGCAACTACTTAAATATAACTGTGTACATAGTGCTGCGCAATCAACAATCATACTAAATAATAACATATAAATGTTCACAAAATTGCTAAAATAATATACAAACCTAAAATAAATCATTAACATGCAGATTAAATTAAAAAATAGACTGAAATCAAAACCAACATTTTTTTAAAGAAAGACCTATAATGCACATTAAATAGAAATACAAAAATTTTATATTATACTTATGATTTTATAAAAGGAATTAATATTTCTTCTGCAATAGTAAAACTTAATCAAATTCATGAAGATGAATATATTGTTGTGAAGAAATCGGTTATATTATTAACTACTTTTATTACTTCTTCTGCAGTTGGTGAAAAATATATACTGCATTCTTTAACTTCACATACATTACAAATTGTAACTCTTATACACTTATTTTGAAGATATGTTTTATTTGCCAAATTTATTAGCATATTTTAGTAGTAGCAGTAGTAGTATTTTATGAATGTGTAGTGGTAACTTCATAAGCCACATAGCAACCTCCATAAAAGAGTGTACACTTTTGTCTAGTGGCTTTGTTACTCGACAATGAACCCTAACGTTGCGAGTTCGAACCTCAAACTTGCACATTAGTGACCCGAACGTGATTTGAACATGCAACCTTTTGCACAAATGAGTAGGAACCTCAAACTTGCACATTAGTGACCCGAACGTGATTTGAACATGCAACCTTTTGCACAAATGAGTAGCAATAGTATTTTATGAGTATTTTAATAGTATTTATACGGGTTGTGTTTTTTTTTCCATCAAGCCAGCAAGATTATTCTTTAACTTTTAATCCACTGTTAACGAAAAAATTAAAATTGAAATAAAGTATTCTGTCACACAAGTTGTGAAGAATTAATCAAATTTTACTTTTCCGAAAATTGCGTATGTTTACAACTTAAAGGAAATACCTGATTTTAAAAATATGATAAACCTAAATATTTGCCAAATCGGCCAAATTATGCCAAACATTAAATATATAATATAAACTACAAGTAAGCTGTTCAAACAATAATTACAACGTAATTCAAAATGTCATTTATTCAATAACAAATTTATCAAAACAAATACTTACCTCCACAAATATATATCATAGGAGTTTTTTGGGTATCTTTACCATCCATGATGCTGCAATAAAGAAATTTATGAAATAACACCAATGAGTATATTTTATCACTAAAACAATAAACTTAATCAGTAACTACTGTTTCTTAACAAAGCAACACATTTTTCAGAACGCTTACATGTAAAGATGATGAAAATGTAGTATATCTAAAATGAAAAAATCATAAAAAAGAGATTTCAATAAAACATCAATGCCTTCAAAATATGTTATCTTACTATAGTTTTCTTTCCAGCTGCTTTGAAAAGATCTCAAACTTACAATCATGAAATTAATTTTTTTGCTTTGATCGTGCTCTGCGCAGAAGTGGAGTTGAATTACGCTTTCGTTAAGGAAACAATATAATAATATATTGGAGATTTAAAAAAAAATAATTAATAAATCTAGTTTATGTCTGATAAAATAACAAAAATTTAGAGTTCACTTGTTTAATTATTTTCATCAAGAATGCATATTGATGTTAATTTAACGGCAATGATTTAAGGTAAATATAAATATAGCCGATTCGAAT
Organism: Argiope bruennichi; assembly: GCF_947563725.1. Taxonomy (NCBI): domain Eukaryota; kingdom Metazoa; phylum Arthropoda; class Arachnida; order Araneae; family Araneidae; genus Argiope; species Argiope bruennichi. The sequence continues at coordinate 32,506,194 of NC_079157.1, forward strand.
CCAATCTATAATTAACTGTAACATTTTTTGACTGTTTTGAATACCGAAGCAAGCTCTTTCACGTTTCTACCGTGCGACATGTGCACGTTGATCTGAACTTTTCACTAAATTAATAGTTCTTGAATTTGACTCTCAAGATGAAAAAAGCTAACAGAAAAGCAACTAAAGGACATGGAAAACTTTGGAAAAAAGGCCAAAGTTGCGTCTTTAAACCTGAAATTAATAAATTTAGACAAGAAGCGAAAAAAAGGCCAATGTTTGGAAACAGAGGTATCATTTTTTTCTGAAAGTTACTGCATTACTCTTATTCTTTCTGCATTATTATTGTTAAAAGTATAAAGAAGGATGAGATCGCTTTAAAAAAATAATTAGTACGAAATTTTTCCTAGTGAATTAAAGACCTAAATGTAACTATGTATTGAATATTAGATTTGGATATGTCATTTTACATTAAAGACCAGTTTATACATGCATTTCATATGAATTCTTATCCTGTAAAGTGTCTAAATTTAGTCAAATCTTTTATATGTATCCCTTTGAAAAATATCCTGAGACATTTTAAATTATTCATATGGTAATCGGCAGTATTTTTTAATTTATCCATTAATGACAGTATAAAAAGAACACTTTATTTTAAAATGATATAAGATGCGTATATAAACTACTTTGCCAAGCCAAAATTTGATTTTTTAATCATATATTCTATTCTCTTTTACAGTAAATCAGCCTTAATTTTTGCTATCTCTATTTATAAAAATTATCTTTTTTTTTTCTTCACAATACACTTACTGATTTTTCTGAATGAGTGTTTTACTTTTCTGGTATTCTTTTTATTGTTATTTGACTTATTTCTTAATAACCTTAATTTCTTACATTTGTCATCTTGGAATAGAAAGTATTCTCATGAGAGTGATGTCTAAACCTTTGGAAGAAAGAATCAGTGATAATACTATGATAATATTTAGCTATGATCTTTTCCTTCAGGATTATGAGTGACTAAACAATTCCAAGTAGTCCCACATCATTGCAAATGCTTAATTACATGACTAAGGCACTCAGTGCTTCTGCTGTAAACATACTAGACAAAATGCATCTAAAGGCCAAAATAATATGAACAAAGATTCATCAGACCAGATTACTTGTGTTCCATTGTTATTATAATAACTTTTACTGGTTTTGGCACCACTGTAGTTACTTCATAACATTCCATGGCAGCTCCGATGCTTTAGGATAAATTCTATGCTATAAATGGTTGTAGCTTTTTATGAATATGAGATGGGTGTAAAGTTGTAGACATGAGTGTTCATCTCTTAGGTTATTTATAATATTGTAGTGTTAAATTTTCTGATAACTCTGCTCTTCAGCTCTTTGTGTCCGTTGGTCAACTTAGACTTCTTCCCACTGTTCTGCTTCCCAAGTTTGTTTAGTTGTTTAAACCTTTAACACAATGGTCCTTGTAATACTCACAAGATTAGTTGTTCTAAATGTGGATGCTCCTATTAGACAAAGGCTAATAATTGTACATCGACTAAGTTGAATAAAATGGTATTTTGTGGGGAACAGAATTTACTTATATAGCTCTCACACTTGCAAACATTCAATGATATTTTCCCTGTTGCCAAAATTAGGTGATAGATTTTTGCAGCAATATTGTGGAGTTATGTTGGATAGTCAAAATATAACACATTTTGAAATAAGTGTTCATTATAATTTCTTAATTAGATTTATAATTTGTGTAATATTTTTATGTGAAACAATAAAGCATTCTTTTCTTTAATTTATATTATCCATACATTACAGAAGTTTTTTTTATTTATTATAAAAAATTTCAGTTATTCAAAAACCAGGTAAATTCTTCATTTCCCATTTCAGTCTTAAGTAACTAGCCATTTATTATTATTATATTTATACATTATAATTATTATTTTGTGTTGGCTTTATTGAAATTTCGGAATGGTTATCTTGAAGTAATGATATAAAGTACATATTGTATCATACTTGTTACGATTCATAAAACATTTAAATTTGCAGTATTTTAGATGGTGAAGAATTTTATCATGCCTGATATGTTAAACATTTTATGTGTTAAGAGAAATATACAAATAGGTCTGATCAGTAGAAAATAAGAATATAGTAGAATGAATTTGGTGCACCAAAAATATATATCACACATTGGAGAAGCTACACTAAAAAAAACTTGCATTGTAGCCTCTTTAGTATGTTAAACATTCAGTCATCATTTTTGTTAAGAAGAAATTTGGAGAAATTCCTTGAATGGTCTATTACAGGATTTTACTGTATAATGTTGAATTTTAATTCATTGTGGTGTGCAATTATATTTTAGTTGAGTGTGTAAAATCTAGTATGATGATATTTTAACTTGAAGCAATAGATTTTCAGTAAGATAGATTTTTTTTAATGCTTTCGTCCATTTGCAAATTATTTATTAGACCAATTTTGCCAGATTTTTCCCTTTATAAAAAACAAAACAGAATTTAGCTATTGAAATATAAAATGAAAAGGGCAAGTTAAATTTTATGCCCCATCAAAAATTATCTACTATTCTTAACACTAAATCATTTTAGCTTTTAAACCTCAAAATTCAAAAGCTTTTCTTTAATTCCTGTTATTTTTTCTTCTTTCCTATTATAAAAGTATTTTTACAAAGCAAAACTGGGATAATATCTTGAAACATAAGCTATTGCATTTGCCTGTGAGAAATCTTATTAGTAAAGGTATACAGTAATAAAAAAATGGTGAAAAACTACCAACAATCAGCTTATTGAATTGAGGGGGAGTATGAGGAGCAAAAATCTCTTATAAAGTGGTGGAGGATAATCTTTAATGCAAGTAATACATATTGCATCCTCTTAATTTTTTCTTGTATTCAGAAATAAGTCAATAAAAAGTAACGTTTACATAAAACAGATTGTATATCTAGAGATTTTTTAAAAATTCTTTTTATTCTTCCTGGAGCATCATAATAAATATATAAATATCATCCAATATTAAAAAAAAAAAGTAAATGTTCTTATTCTCTCTATTTCCCCAAAGAAATCTTTCCATTTACAATATTTTATATATTATTGTATATATACTTTAGATTTAGGCTATACTTTCATTTTAATTTAAACAGATATCTTGTATCTGATGTCAATTAAGAATTAATTATACCAAGATTGTAATACTGATTTAATTATGATTTGATGATTATTTGTCTATTCGATTTCTTTAACAACTGAATGAAAATATATTTCTTAGTTAAGAAAACACAAATATATTTTCATATGATATTGCTTATCAAGTAAAAGTTCACACATATTTTTTTTCCTCTGGGCAAGAATTAAATAAAAATTAAGGATAAGATATAAATAGTATCCTTTTAATGAAGAGTACATGTGAGTGTTGGTAGTTTACAGGATATACGTGAACCACCATATTTGGCACAGATATACATTAAAAGGCAGAGTATAATACACTTCAGAGGGATTTACTTATATATTGAATTTTTTTAATTATAAATTAAACTGGATTTTGCCATTTTTCTCCATTAAGTTACACAAATATTATAGCACAAAAATATATTTTACAGCGTCTTAAAATTTAAAAAAATTAACTTTTAAATAATATCAATTTAGTTTTTTTTTTTTTTTTTTTTTTTTTTATTTTGTTCCTAGTTTTTAGTTTTAAAGTTTATTTTATAATATTTTCATTAGCTTTAAAGCTTGATAATCAAAGAATAAATAAATAAATAAAATCTGATGAAACCCAATGGTTATTTTTTTTTGTTTTGTTTTTGCTTGCACATTTTTAAACACTTTTATATTGTTGCTCTTTTTATTAAGGAGAAGAAATCTGTATTGGATGTTCTCTGATATATTTTATAAGTCTATATTTTGAGTATATTTGAAATTTCAATCTTGAATTATCCTTATACTTTTTAATGAATGTGCTTTGTTTCAGCAAGCATGCTATTGTATTAGTTGAAATGTAATCTATTCATATCTAAAATTAAACTTCTAATTTTTGGTGAAATGACAAAAAATAGAGATCTGTATATAACTTTATAAAGCTATTAAAATAATATAACTTATAGGACTATAGTATTTTTTATTTATAGTATATTTTGCTGAGAAAGCTTACATTCTAAAGATGCTGTTGAAATTTTATGTAACTAATAATCTCAATAAACCAGCTGATTATCAAAGGTGATTAATATAGTAATAATATTTTTATGATGATAAGCAGCTTCACAGCAATATTTTTTGCACTAAAATTTCATTATATGATACTAAATTTCTTTTCGCTCAAGGTGAAAGGGTTAAAAAAAAAACTTTAAACATTGTAACTTGTAAAATGATATTCTTGGTATGAGAACAATTTTTCTTTTTCTCAGGATGGGAGATGAAAATTCAAAGAGTATTGATCACTTAATGGCAGTATAGTGAACTTTTAATTTTTTTTATTCTGGAATAACACAAGTAGTACATAGAGACATAAGTAAACATTAAAATATGAATTTATTAATCAATCCAGCTGAAACACTTTTACTGGAAATTGTCTTCATAGCAAGATGCCATCACCACCATCAGACATTGGCCACTTTTCTCTCATTCTTCTTGATCACACCAATCTGGAAATGGAAGAGGTTCTCTCTTTCTTTCTTTCTTTCCATCAAATGAGGAATTGTTACATCATTCATATATAAAGTTTGAACCCTTCTTATGTATTTTCCACTGATTTTTATGATGATAAGCAGCTTCACAGCAATATTTTTTACACTAAAATTTCTAATTAATCATTACTAAAGTTGTTTTTTATGAAAAGATGGCAATTAACTGGTTAAGTTTGCTTTAGCTTGGATTGTTGCATCTAAAGATAATGTGAAATGCATTATAAGTGGCTGAAACTTTGATTCACATTTTGAATTGCTGTTTTCTATTCACAGAACACAAATACTGAAGTTATATATGCCTTATATCTCTTGATAACACAATTTTCAATGAAATGCTAATTTGTTTTATTTGTTGACAATAGCATTCACTGCATTGAACTGCAGAGATCATGTTAATTCATAAAGAGCATTATATTGTCATTTCATTTGAATTATATGACATAAAACTTCAAAGTATTAAAAACATCTCTAACCCAAAAGGCTTTTGATAATAAATGATTCATTCTGATTTTACCATCTTTTATCAGTGCAATCCAGGGTTAATGAAAAAAGTATTATAAGATTACTAAATGGTTTTATACAAATTAATAAATTTTATTCAAAAATATTATAAAAAGTATTAGTACAGTTTTGATTTGTTCTTAAATTGATTAGTCTTTAATAAAGATTGCACATATAGAAATTTATTTATATTTGTCATATTTAAATATTTACAGTTAATAAAGCACAAACAGTTCAGTTTTCATTAGTCTAAAACTATATAAAGTAGCTAACTTAATAGATTGTAGGAAAACTCATGAAGCTATGCAGCATATCAGATTAGATTCTCATCCGACTTTTAACAATTTTGTCCTGGTCCAAGGGTTGTTTGCCATACTTATTCAGAAAAAGCATGCCCTGTTAGCACAAAATATTATATATCTTCATAATACCGTTTGTTATTCTAAATGCCATGCAATATCAGAAAGATATCTTAGCAATGTTTTTTTTTTCTTTTGACATTTTATGTTAATAAGCAGGAGGAAGATTTTTTATACCCTAGGACAATTCCCAAATGTTCCAGAAAATAATGGAAAATTTTCATCAAGTCACAAAAAAATGTCACCTCATCACCAAATTTGGATTTAAAAATGTTGCCGAGAAACCAGAATTTCAATTTATTGAATTTATAACAATATTAAGTTTTCAGTGTACTCAATCAATTTTGCCTCTCTGAATTTCTTCTAGTAACCTTGTATGTGTTGAAAAAATAACTGATATCAGCCACTTAAAATATTGAATCTTAAATGCAATTGACTCTAGTATAGTGCAATTTTAACTTGATATCTGTCAAATAACTGATAACCACATATCAAACATTTTGAAATGGTTATGAAATGCTGTATTTTTCTTAAAATTTCTGTGCAAGTTTCAATATAATATTATTATTATTTTAATCAATAGGTAGGATATTGTAATACTATTATTCTTGTTTCTATCACTTTATGTAATCATTTCTATGTGATGTTGGTGTGTGCGACTGTTTTAAATAAAAAAGAAATGTGTCTTATTTTAAACAAATTGTTTATGTAGCACTAAAAATGCTATTGTTTCTTGATAAAGCTGCTATAATTGCAAGTTTAAATGGCTTATTCATTTGCTTTTTGTATCATGTATATATAAAATATTTTAATGCTTTAATATATTTTTTCGTCAGGTGATGGTAATCTCACTGAAGCGCTGCTAGCACAGCATAATAAAATTACTTCTGAAAGTATATGTGATGGCAGTGAAGATGTTATGAGTGTAGGTGGAGAAACGGCACTAACAGCTTACACCAACTGTTCTTTGCCTACTTTTAACAGGTCAGAGTTTTATTTTTAAAATATCCAGGTGCATATAAAATATGTGGGTTAAGTCTTTCATTAAATACAACTAATTTACACTTTAATTATGTTCATATCAATCTTTCTTGTTAATTTCTCTTTTAAAAAATTAACTTGAAGTTGCATAAAATCCTTTGAATAGAAAGCTTTATGAGGACAGACAACTGAGTCTTGGCATTATGGGAATGTGACCACTGGCATATAATTTGATTCCTTCAAAAATCCAATACATACATAGCCCTTGTGTATATTGAATCTTTTGTGATTAAATGTCTTGTCATTGTTATAATGTAGACTTTTGGAGGAAGATTGCCGTTTAAAATGCCATCTTCATTATTCATTCATAACTCAAAATTTTGAAGCTCATTCAAAAATATTCCTTATGTTACCTGGAAACTGGATTTTAGTGTAGCTAAACTATATCGTTTCTGGAATAATATGCATAAAAATAATGTAGATTATAGATTACTCAGGCAACAAATATCTCACACATGCAGAAGTAAGATTTTTAAAATAATATATTGTTACCAGCTTTTGGTACTACTACAAGAATGACTTTAAAAAAGAGAAAGAGATGTACCAAAGATTTGCTGAGAACATTTTGCCAATGAACAAATAAGAGCAGAAACCAAAACTAAATTGAAACAGAGAAGCAAGAACGACTTTGGAGTGGTGTTCTGACATTTACAAGTTAACTTTTTTGTACATTGTTTTTGAAGTTTTTTATAAATGTGTGCTTTTAAACATTTTATTTAAAAAATGCTGTTGCATGTAATGAAATAGAATCATCATAGAAATCAAGGAAGATACATGTATGTTGTTACTACAGGCAGAAAAATCATGTAATTGGAATTTCTATTCATCTTTTATTGCAATATTAATTACTCAAAATTCATATAAAAATATTTGATTGATTTAAAAAATAAACTGTTTTTAACCTGAGTATATGTATTAACTTATTTGATGTAATTTTCTAAAATACATTAACAGTTTTTTTACTTTTATTTAATAGATTACAGAAAAATTTTAATCCTCGCTCTCTGATACACAGAGAAATGATCGCAGCCCTTGCTGCTGTTACAGAAGTTTTAAAAGCAAACCAAATGGAAGAAACTGAAACAAATTACTTTACATCTCTAGTATGTATGAATTATTATATATATATGAAAAGCTTTGTTAGATTTTGTGAGAATTTAATCAAATTTTAATATTAATATTTTAACTCAAAAAGTATTTTCTGTTAATTAGTATTTTGCATTTATTTTTATTTCCAAAATTAAATTATTTTTATAAATAATCATGCACACTTTTTGACTAATTTTTAGCCGTTATTTTCCTTCAATTTTCTTTGTTTAATAAATGTTTTATATGGTTCTGTGATACATTTTAATTTTTGCTTATTTTTAGATTACTAGTCTTGAAAGTGTTGATACTGATGAAAGTATGACAGCCATAGTATGTTTGCTTGCTATAATTGTGAAAAGGTAATATGAAATATTTATTTATATATATAAAATACTTATTTATATAATATACCAATATTTATAAACTACCATTCTATCTATAAATTGCTAAGTACATACTTAAAAATAAAAATGCTACAGGACAATCTGAGAGCTATGAAATTTGGCATATGATTATACCTTGGGTATCAGGTATTCACTTAAAAAAGGGGGAGTTTTATTAAATTAAATTAAACTTTTAATTAAAATGTTAACATTTTACCTGAAAACTTTGGGCCATGTTAATGCACAAAAACCATTTTTACATCACTTTAACATTCAAACAAAACATTGGGGTTTTTTTAACCAATTTTAAATTGTAATTTAATTGGTTTTAAAAATTAATATCAATATCATTGCCATATAATTTTTTTCCCTAATTTAAAAAAATCAAATATATTTTTATTTACAAAAACTATTTTCAGACCACTTTAAAATTGAAAATATTAGTTTTTTAGTTATATAAATATCATTTCCTAATAATTTTTTCTTTAATTAAAAAAAATTCAAAAGAATACTTTGAAATATAAATAATTTTTTTAATATTTTTACAATATTACTGTATTTACTTACTGTAAACATATGAGTACATTTTTTCTTTTGCATGAAATTACTTTTCTTATAATTATAAGAGTAAAATTTTATAAATAATATTTTTTATAACTTTATAAACAATCAAACTGAAAACTTTATTACACTATGATTTCTTTATTATAGGTTTGAATATTTAAATTTTTTCTTGAATTTCTTCATTTAGTTTTATTATGGCTTCTTTTACTTTTATTTGATAGAATGGATGAATCTGTTTTGAAATCACAAAGTAAAAAAGTGATGGAGACTTTGGTTAATTTATTAATCAAATACATGAATTCAGATCATTGTGCTCTGTTACGGAATGTAAGTAAGCTATTATTTTTTTAACTGTCAGGTCATTAAATAACAAGTATATTTATGTGTGTGTGAATTTTTTTTTCCATTTATTTCCCATTTAGCTATTAAAAGTGATGTATCCCCTTCTAAAAGTGAAAACTCATTGGACAGAAACTTCTCAGGAATTAAATGTAGTACTGGAATTTGTAACTCATCACAAACCTAAAGTAAGCTTCATAATTTATTCTGTTTAAATTTTGAAAAAATTATGTATAGTTTAATTCTGGATTTTTATTTAAATGTTAATAACTTTGAAATGTTCAGGTTCGTAGAATGGCTCAACATATAATCCGGATGCTTCTGATGGATGACAAACCAGAATCTTCGAAAGTTCATCCTTGTGCTAGTTTGGTTGCAAAATTTTGCATTGAAAAGCTTGAAAGTAGTGCAGGTATTATTATTAAGCTTTTGAATTTTTATTTTATAATTTGTATTTAAGTTTTAGAAACATGTTACATTTAACATATGAATGCCCAAGTAAGTTATTAGAATATTTGTTATTCGAAATGATATGGTCTTTATTTATATTCCAATTGTCTTCTGTAAAGGATGTTGAAAAAAAATGTTATTTTCATTCTTTTATTATTTAAACTCATTTTATAATGGTAAAATTATTTTGAACTGCATGTGTTTTATTTTTATTATTAAAACAAAAATGGGTATGTTCTTTTTTATAATATTAAATTAAATAAAAATGTAAATTTGAGGGAAGGGATTGAAAAACAGTGAACAATTTCATATCTTTTTAATTGATTTGCTTAGCTCATATTGTTGTATTCTCATAGGTGTAGGAAAATCAACTCCGAGAGTTACTTTCCATGTGATGCAACTACTTCAAGAAATTATATGTGCTTTTCCAACTTTGAGTATAAAAAAGTGTTGTGAAACAATTTTCAAGATTATGACATTGAGTAGTTCCGTAAGTGTACCCCTCCCCATTGTGTATATAGAAGTATTAAGTGCTATTTAAAAAAATATTTCTTCCATTATAACATACCGAAAAAGTTTCTTTTTATTCACTAGTACAATTAGATATATGTTATAAATTATCTTGATTATTAATATAATACATTTTTGTTTACCTTTGGAAAAATTTAATTTTTGAAAGTGTAAAGTTTAGTTATTTCTCTTCACATAAATGACTTCATTATGAAATTAAAAAATGCTCTTATTATGAAAATTTTATGAGGATATAAATTTGCTCTTTATTAAGGAACATTGACCAGTTTAAAAGCATTGATTTTTATATATTTTCATACCTAAATAATAAAAATTGTCAAAAATCGCAGAAACCAATTTCTCTCAATGTCTGTATATTAAGAATACTTAAATGTTTGTGCAAATTTTTTTCATTAATTATTTAGGTATAATTGTAATCTTTAATGTACTGATAATTTTGAAATTGTTTTTTCCTGTCTTAAATATTGATATTCAGATTTCTGTTTTTGTAGTTGGTGACCTTATGTGGGTTTAAAGCACTTCAAGGTCTTTTTGATTCAGACCATAAAAATCTGCCTGCTGATTTAAATGCACGAATTATTACAGTAAGATAACCTACTTTTATCTTTTATTGAGCATTTCTATATAAAATTATACATTTACATATTGTATATAAAATTATACATAATAATACATTTATTGTATATTTCATACTTTAATATTATACTTTATTCTTTAATACTGCTTATACTTTTGCATGTTTATTTCTTTTTGTGAATTATATATAAATTTAATAAAGTGATAGAATGTATTAATTGCCTTTAAATTGACTTTAATTATATTGAATATGCTTATATTTTTCCTCGTAGGCATTGTATGATTATCAACCAAATACCAAAAATTCTGATTGTTTAGTTTGCTGGATTCAATTAATGGAAAAAGCATTAATCAACCTGTACAGGTACAGTAGGCTATACATTTTCCATTGTAAAAATATATCTTTGATAAAATATCATTTTCAATTAAAAAAAAGCATTAAATTTTGAGATTAACATTAAAACTTTATGATAATGCACCTAATGATATATATCATGATATACATAATACAATACATCATGAAGCACCTTTTAAATTTTTTTTCAGTGTATATTCTTTAAATTCAAAACATACTTTATATATTTAAGTATTTTTATGTATATATATCTCTTATATTGTCACAAAAAAATTACCTTATTGAAATGTACAATATTATAATAATTTATTAGAATTAAATTAGAAAATTTACAGAAATATATGCAATAGAATATAATCTGCATTCTCTATATTCTGTAATTACAAATTTTCATTAATTCCTTATCCATAAGTTTTGAAATTGCAAAAGAATAAATTTGGTGCAATTTGTTGAAGACATTTGCTGATACTTAAATGTGAATATGATTCATAGTCTCATTTCCATGGAATATTCAGTGGTGATATTGTTTTGATTGTCCCATTATTCTGTATTTGTGCTATGAACAAAAAATTTTTTTAATCAAATCAAACTATTAACTTTATTAATATGTAAATAATGAACAAAAAAATCACAATTATACATTTTTCATATTTCACTCACAATTATTATAATACTGTCATATTTCATTTAACCCTTGTCGTGGCAAGATTGCTTTTTTGAAGAAAAGCAAAAAAAAATGTATATAGGTAGCTTCTTTACGCTATAAAAAACATCAAAAAAAAAAAATCGTATAATAAAAATTGTTTAATAAAACTTAGTTAAAAATTATTTTATAGTGGTAGTATATTTTTATAAAGTTGTATGTATGGTATACTATACAAAATGAACATATGAGTTAACAAGCATCTCCCATGAAGAATTATTCGTATAATAAGCAAAACAAAATGTTGGGGGGGGGAGGTCTCTCAGTGAGTGATGACAAGAGATATTGTGATGTTGCATGTAATGCTGATCTGTATCTTCAGTATCAATCTATGTTGGATGCTTGTTTGAAGGGAACCCTTATTTCTGCTGGTAAGAAGCCATGGCCGGATAGTGTTGTTAAATGTAATTCTGAAGTGGTTGAACCTTAATTGGTAAGATTATGTCACTGATAAATATTATAGGACTAGAGGTGGATACTAATTGGCATTGATGAGATGGTGAAAAAAGATAACTATAAGGACCAGAAAGCATATGAAATTGCATTTTGTGTTATATCAAAAATCTACACAGGAAATAATAGCTTTAGCAGAAAAAAACTTTCCAGTGAAATATGAGAGATGTTGAAATCTTAGGAAATTATTGTTTCACACATTGAGAAGAATCATTCTAATCAAACAGTAACTATGTACACTACAAATTTGTTTAATGATAATGCTGTGTCTTGTTTTCATCAAACTGTGAAGCATAGCTTAAGACAAGTGCCTTTAGAAACTTTGTAAAATTAAGGGTCCATTATAAATAATAAATTATATTATTATAACCCCCCCCCCCGAATGGAACACATTATTCTATCTTACATTGATTCATATGAAAAAATTGTCCTTTAACTAATGTTTTGCATTACAAATAAGATTCCAGAATGAATTATACTCATTAAATAAGGTTTTTACTGTATTTTTATAACTATAAAAATACAGTAAAATACAGTTATCATACATTTAATATTTGTAAAAAAAAAAAAAAATGCTGAATTGATAGCAAGTAAAAACAATTAAATCATTTATTTATAAAGAAACAATTTTCTCCCAACTGAGATCTTTAAGAACAAAACATACAGTAATACTCTTCTATTGTAACAACTAGCATAATAAATTTGAATAGTTATAATCCTTTTTGCATAGTTCTATATTTTGTAAATCCATGAATTATTTGGTATTGTGTTATGCTAGGATTCTGGGAGGAGGGACGTACCTCAAAACACTAAATTGACTGAATAAATTCTTAATAATAAATTTCATATCTGAAAAATCAGATTTTAAATTGTGTAAAGCATACTTTATTAATTGTAATTTAATCTCTATACTTCAAAAATAATTTTTTAACACAGGTTTCAACTTTGAGATTGAAAAACACTGCTTTAAATTCTTGCAAATTTAATAAACTGAGCTCATGTACTTTCTTCTTTGTGGATAATAAATTTTTGTTATTATTACTTTTCAGTTTGGATGAAAAACTTTGCATTGCTCATTTGCCACAATTTTTCTCTGCTGCTGTAAAATGTTTGTTGAATGAATCTGAAGAAGTCATGCTGACTGTTGCCATTTCATTAGAAGTAAATGTTAATTAATTTTTAAATTTTAAACCAAGCATATATATATATATATATATTATTTTAAGCATTATTGCTTTTAAGTCTCCTTAAAAATTAATAACTTTAAATTTTCCTTTTCAGAGTCTTTTGCGTAATTGTTTCAAACAAAACGATGAAGATCATATAAAGAATGCTGTACACAAAATGTTCCGTTCTGTAGAAGAAGCTTTGGGTTATCAATACCATAAAGCATGGGATCATGTGCTTTCAATCCTTGGAGCATTTTTTGAGGTTCATTTTTTAAATCTTTTTATAAATACACACTGGGAAAAAAAAACAAAATTTATTATTAGATCTTTTATGATTTGTTGACAGTTGAATGAAATAGCATGCAAATAAATAGAAATATTAATTTTGTGGATTTATAGGAATAATTATATACAAAAAAATTTATTGTTTCATTATTAAGTGAATTCCCATATTATTTTTGTAATTTTTTTTTTCTTCTTTTTTTCAGACTGTTGGAGAGCATAACAAAGAAATTATGATGAAGGTATTTATATATTTCATTTTCACATATGCTTAAACTGTTGATACTGTTTTTCTTCTCATACATGGAAATATTTGTTACTGAATATTTTATAGATTAATTGGTTTTTTTAAAATATGAGAGAAGCTACTCTTACCTCTTTAATCATTTGAACATTTAATCGTACTTCTTTAGTATTGAATGTATTTACATTTTGTATTTGTATATTTATGCAGACAGAAATATCAGCAATGCTTTATAATGATTTATTATTAAATAAAAGAAATTAATTTTGATCAAGAATGTTAAACATATTTTAACTAAGTTTTTACTGTTTTTGCAAATAATTGGTATGTTTTTAACTTTCATGGGAAAGAATATATAATATCATACTGTGTAACAAAAAAATTGAAGAAAACTGCAAAATTCTTAAAAGTGGAAGTAGAATTTTTGATTATTATTGTGTGTGTATATATATATAATATGTGTTTGTATATACCCTTAAGTTATTATTTTTTAAGTCAAACCCTATATATTATTTAGAATTGATATATGTCCGGGGGATATTACCAAAATATATCCTGAATATACTTTAAAGCATTAAAATAAAATATCAGTTAAATATTAAAAAGTCCCCAAGAAATACTTTACAGTAATTTTACACTAGTGGGAACTTGGTTTCCCATCATATGTCAAATATGAGGAAGTTGTTTGTTAGAATGAACTCTTTTTCAATTTTTATTGGCATTTTATTAATTTTAGTCTTGTTTCGTTTTTTAATGCATTTCTTTTCTTCTTTTTTTTTTTAATATTTTTCGTTCACCGTGTAGTGCCTCCAATCTTTGGGAGATTTACATGACAGCTATAATTTCCCTTATATTCCTGCTCTGGAAAAAGCCATTGGAACCGCTATAGAACATATGGGACCTCGTACTGTATTAGAAGCCATTCCTCTTCAAGCTGATGGTACTAAGTATGTATTGATTACTTCCTTAAAATTTTCTTTTTTAAATTAAACATATTTCATGGAACTCTGCTAAAATATTTAAATCTTTCTCAATGAAAAGATTGTTTTGAGAGAAAGAATAATTGTCTTTAATTGTATTTGCAGGCCAGACTTTCCCAGGTCTTGGATGTTGCCTTTATTGCGAGATAATGTAAAAAGAACAGAACTGAAATTTTTCTTTGATTATTTCTTCGATTTAGCTGTCAAAATGAAAAACAGAGGTTGGTATCATGTTTAACTTATTATATTTAATAAATACTTATACTGATTATTATTGATAATAAAGAATTATTGTTAAATATGCATCTATATAATTACAAAAAAGAATGTCACTTGTTATTTTATGTTTAATTCACTTAAATCTAATATCCATGAATTTTAAATAGTTCTTATTCTAACTTTGTGTAGAGATTTTAATGTCACCTTTTAATCTGTATGTCTTAGGTTTGTATTTACAGCATGTCTACACTATTCATGACCAAACAGCTAATTTCTAAAATGTTGGGGTTAGATATATGCTTGCAAATGAAAAAAATTTCCTAAATGTCATTTCAAAAAATTAAATTTTATATTGTTTATAAAATGCTTTATTTCTATGCTTAATATAAATATGATTTTACTTTTAATATAATTGTCCTTGATCCTAATAATAATAATATTGGATAAAATTATATTATCATGCTAAAGTTTTAGACAAAAAAAAAAATCTCACTCATTTGTGTCTAAAATTAGCAAATTTTTAAACTACAGAAAATATTTCAGACAATCTCAATGGCAACTGCAATCAACATTCAGACTGTTATGTTCTTAAGGAAACATTGATTGGCCTAAAATGATAAAATTCAAAACTTCACAATCCTGTTAATTTTTATCTCAAAATAATAAATTATTTTGTTAAAATTTTTAATACCTCAAATATATTTTATTGTATATGAGTAATAAGACTAAAGGACTGAATAAAAAAATTTTAGAAGTAGATTTGTGCACAGAAACATCATTTTAACTGGAAGTATATGCTGGTCTTGCAATTGATTATTAGATCTTGATTAGAGTGAACTTTCTGTTGTATGCAAATTCAAATACAGAATTTTAGCATAATCGAATTCAATTTATGCATGTTTTAATGATACAATATCAAAGGGATTATCAAGCAAAAATGGTAATTCATTGAGATGGATTGTATTAAATATCTAAAACTTTCAGAATATAGTAATTAAAAGCATTATTGAGTGGATTATATTATGTACATCTGAATTTCATTTAATACCATCTAAATATCTGAGTAGCCATATATGTTATTTTTTCCATTTAAGTTATAAAGTGTAAAAATATTCTTTTTATGTGACTGCAGTCCTGTTATTAAGGTAGAGAATTTTAAAATGCAAAAATATATTTTGTTGTGAAGTGATCTCTCTTGTTACCCTCTTGATCACCTGCCCTTTCAATCTCTTATGCCTAATCCCCCTCATCCACACAACCTAGTCAGAGGATTCCAGGAATATTAAGTATACAGCTGCATTACTGCTTATAATCCTATAATTTTATTTCTTATTTCTGATTTACAAAATTAAATTCAGTTGATGAAAACTGAAGTATTGCATTACAATACCTTCACCTAGTTGATATTTATAGCTGGAAGTGTGGATTTATTTTTATTCTTGTCTTGAATTTTAAAGCAGTTCATACTTTCAGGTATGTTTATGGGCTTTCGATATTTATTTTTTTTTTTTTACATATAAATGCTTTAGTTTTGTTAATGCTTTTTTTTTTTAAATAAAACAATCTGAGATCATCTTAATATCCTTTTTTCCCCTTATTTAAATTTTTCCCCTGCTTGTAAATTTGTATGCCTTTTAAATTGCAACATTATTAAATTAAATTCTATATTTTATAGTTTTATGTATATTCATTAAAAGGATCTATTCTGTAATAAAAATGCCTTATTTGCAGTGCAATTAATGCAAAACATTTTGTGAATCTTGACTTTTTTCACGCTTGATTTTAATTGGAAGTTAACGGGTTAAAACTGCATTTACTAAATTAAAAATGAAGAGAAATAGGGGTTGGTTGGTTAATTAATTTTTTTATTTCTTGATGCACAGCATTTATTTTATTCATGGCAATGTTGAAAGATTAATATCTCTCTTTCATAAAATGATATTTAGGCTAATAAGAAAATTTCCAATGGAAATTATTTTAAATAGTTTGGAATGATATCAAAAAACATTTTTTATTGTAATGGAATGATAAAAATCATATTGGTAATCTCTGTATCATCCATATGGTTATTCCATTATTGCAGAAAAATAGATAGCTCTGTGGATAATGTCTTTAAAACAGTTTATTATCCATATATTTATATTTTATAATTATAATTTCTTATGATTTAATATTCACACTTTTAGGACTTTTCTACATTTTGTAATAAGTATCTTTTGCTTAATTTTAAAGGAAAAAAATTCGGTATTGTAAAAAAGCGATACATTTTTGTCATGAAAAAATTTGTGCTCCTTAAACATGTTAATTTCATTTCAGATGATATCTCACTCCCATTTCATATCATATGAATGAACTGGTTTTTTTTTTTTTTTAGAATCATTAAATCTACTTATATCTAATCAAGTACAAAAATTTTCTCTTATGAGAATTTTTTTTTCCCTTTTTTCAGCTTTAGTTTTGGAACAAGAAAAAAGAGTAGTAGAAAGCAAACTGTTTGATGTAGTGTGTTCTCAAGTAAGTAAAATTAATTCTGTTTCCTATTCATTGATGTCAGTGCTGTCTTTTTGAAAATTTTTACTAAATATACACAACCTTTTAGATTTGGTCTCTATTGCCTGGGTTTTGCACAGAACCTACAGATTTAAAAACTGTGAGTATTTGCATTATCAGTATTAAAACTAACATTTATATCAATCTTGATAAGTATTAAAATGCAATTTATCTATTATTCTGGCTTCCTTTTAGCAATATTTTTTAAATAAGAATTTTTTTTTCCCCCTTATGTTGTTTGTGTATATCTTCAAGCTTTAAATTTTTAAAAATTCTAATCTTACAATATATTTTTACAATAGAAAGAACATTGCTGCAGATTTTCATTCCTTTTTCTTGTCAGTGAAGAAGAGATGTTGTAATTCTTATTATAAATTTAATTACTTTTAAATGCAATTTATTCCCAGGTTTTTTTGCATGAATGGCAAAAATTCATTTCCAGAATTCTGAAAAGAATAGTTTCTCTGCCTTTGAATGAATCATTTCATGAATTTTAAAAAACATGGGGAAGATTTGGTTTATAATTAAAAAGAAAAGGTGAAATGTATATTTATTCCATGGTGTACTAGAAAGGATTATAATGTTTCATTTTTTTTTCCAAATTATTTTGCAAATTTTATTAGAAACAAAACATTTTTTAGTACTTTCTAGTTTATTTTATTACATACGTTTTAAAAGAATCTTATTATTAGCAGTGCATTTAATGGCTCCACTTGTAAAAGTATTTCATGATTTCTTAGAACAAAATTTGCTGATAAGTTCTTTGTAACATAAAAAAATGTTCCAAAAACATTGAGACTTACACATATATGACAATCAAAAATTTTGAAACTTTGTAGATGATTCAATTTTTATCCAAAAAATGATTTATGTTGTCTCCTATGATTTATAATTTATGATTTTGTAATCCTGATAGATCTGAAATATAAATTAAGTATAAAAAAAGTTCTTTTTGCTAATTTTTCATGCAAAAAAGAAAGGTACATTTCTAAATAATGAAACATTTTCAAATGTTAAAAAAAAAAGAATCAACAAAACTTTTTATTGATATTTCTCAAGTTGTAAAAACTTGTTGTCATGTTACAGTAAATATTTTGATATTGATGTTAAATTGGTCTACTAGAGATAAATAAAAAAGGATTAAGATCTTTGCATATTATATGTAAATGTTGATTAACAAATGAAAACATTTTATTATTTCAGTGTTTGAAAGAAGTTGCACCCATCTTAGGAAAGATGCTCAAAAATGAACCCTCTGTAAGATTAGTTGTCCTGAGTTCTATTCGAGAACTGATTAAAAATGGTAATTTTTCAATGGCACTTTTTATGAAACGAAAAATAATTTCAATTTTACTTTTTATTCCATTAACAAATGGTTCTACTTTAATCAATCTTATTTCATACCTTAATGGATTTTAGATGATAATCGGTGATTTTAAATTACAGATTATCTACTATCATTTTAATTTTATAAATTCATCAGTTTTAAATTTCTTAAACAAGTTTCCTAATTTTTACTTCTATAGAATGTTGTGACTTTCTTTCAAAATAAATATAACATCAAATTAAAAAGAATTGTCATTTCATTTTTCTGTAAAAATTGTTGGATGTTATTGAAAAGTTTCTTTGAATCATTATAATAAAAGTTGAATAATTGCATATTTTTTTTAAATAATGAAAAAAAAGCATTGAACATAATTCTGAATAATTGTGTTTGACAAATCCTCTATTATTTTAAAAGAAGGATTATTTTTAGTCAATAACTATTGAGTTAAAAATTGAATTTTGAATTCTTAAATTGAAATTTTATGCCCATGTAAATTGAAATATTGGAAATCTTGATTTAAAAATAACAAGTTTACAATTTATTTAATATTGTTTGTTCACTCTTTTTAGTTACAGTAATTAGTCCATTTAAAACATATTTCCATCAATATGCTTTAAAGAAATTCCGTTAATATGTTATGTAGGCATAAATGATATAAAAAATATTTGTTTAATTGTACTTTTTTAAAAAACAATAGTGTGAGATAATTAATCATCATTTTGACAATTATACAATTTTTTTTTTCACTGAAACAATTCTAAAAAAGGGTGTAAAAAATTATTTTTCTAATTATAAATTATTAATTTTAAGACTAATTAAATTAAATAACTGTTTAAACGTTTTTGCAGCTGAACAATTAGTAACTGGTATAATAATCTAGATTTTTAGATTACAAAATTTATGCTGAGATTTTTTTTAAAAAATGTTTATAAGTACTTTATTTGTATTTTTTTTTTTTTTTTTTTTTTTAGCTTAGTATTTTATATAAAAATGTCAAACTGGTAATTCTTCTTTTACAGAAAAACACAAAGATGATGTTGCTGTATATTCAAAAAATTATATCCCCATTTTGTTTAACTTGTATCTTACTGAAGCTAAAAATAAAGCAGAGGAAGATGTTCGGAATTCTTGTTTTGAAACTTGTAAATTATATCTTCAGATTTCTGATAAAAAGGTAATAAATCCTTTGAAACTTACAATTTAAAAATAGTATTTATATTTTTTAATGCAAAAATATTTTGCTTTATCCTTAATATAATTCATTTTATTATCTTTTTATTCTTAGCTCTGTTCAGCATTTTTTAAAACTGCTATGGAAAAATTACGTTCATCAGAACCTGACAGTTTTATTTTGTGAGTAATAGCTATTTTTACCATTGAAGTTAAAACTAATATATTATTGTTCAAAAGAAATTTTTTAATATTCAAATTGTGAGTTTAATTTTGATATCATTTTTCCAGACATGGATGTACCGATTTGTGTAAAGCAATGATTTTCTGTGTAGATGAATATGAAATAAAAGAATTATATGACTATTGCAAACCCTTAATTCAGGTAACAATCATGTATTTTTTATGTTAACTATTAGTGTTTGCATATTTAAATAGTTTTTTTTTATTAAATAAGAATCTCTCTGTAATGATAAATCAAATTTTGTTTGTTCTCTCTTTGCTAATATAAAATTTGTGTTGTAATTCTTACCATTTTTATGTACTGCTATAATCATTAACTATTGACTAATTCGGTTTCTGATTGCTTTAACTATCATTGAAAACTCGAGTATTCTTCATCAAGTTGCTAATTTGTTATATTAGAAGAAATTTAAAAAAAAAAAAAAAACAGTAAACAACTTAATCAATATATAATGCTGATATTTTGCTGATTTCTTATGTTGGAAATATGCCACTGCACAATATACTTTATTTTATTTACTTTATAAATATTTATTTCTTAGTTTTCTAATATAGCAAAACTTCTGCAGTGGTATTATTTGAGTTCAATGTCAATATAATTCTGGCATTTTTTTTAATGAAGATGTACAGGCTTCCCTCACTTATTTTTATAAATTTTGCATCAAAAGTAAAAATTAAAATATTTAATGTGCTTCGTAATTCAAAAAATATTTTAAAAATATTCTTTCCAAACATCAGTTGATTAATTCAGAATGCTAAACAAATTTTAATGGTATGATATCATCGGTATAGAAATCAGATCCTTTTCTACTCTCAAATACTTGCTTTAATAAATATCATTTCTTATCATTCTGACTTGTTATTTTAATTAGCTTCTATTATTTCAGTATTTATAATATGTTTTAACGAATAACAATTTTTTTTTTTTTTTTTAGAATCAAAATCATAAAACTAAAAAGAAAGTTTATAGTGTAATCAAAGAAATCTGTAGCTGTGATTCTGAAGCATGTAAGTCCTTTGTGAAATCTCACCTTGAAGACTTAAGATCATTACTCAGTGAAGCTATTAGTGGTTTGACTCCAGCCACAAGAGCAGTAAGAAATGATGTTATTTTATTGTTATATTCACTTTAATTTCATAGTCAAAATTATTACTTTTTATAATTATCATTATTAGGTGTGTGAAAATATATTTTGCAAAATTTTTATTTGTTAAAACTTTAAAGCATTGCCCTGTATTTTTAATCCCAACAGGTTTTTAAAATTTCTTCATGAACTTATTAAAGAGTATATAAATCCGTAAGAGGGTGTTAGAGATGAAGTTGTTATGTGTTGCTTTCATTAAATGCTATAAATATTTATTTATTTATTTAGTTTTATTTTTTAATTTATTTGTAATCTATAATTAAAAGATTACACCTTGACTAAGAAAAAAATATTTTATAAACATGGTTATATTATGTACTAGAATAGATGTTTTAAAAAATGTAATAGAACAAATATTGAAATTCTATTCTGACATATATATATATTATATCATGTTCTTAGTGATAAAATTCCTGAAAAATCATTTTCCTGATAAAGCATCAAAATATTAAAATAGGCTAAAATATTATGATTCGTCAAATTTGAGTTTCGAAAGTAAATCAACTCGATTAAGGCAATACATTTAATTTGTACATCAAACTCTGAAAATTAATTTATTTTGGAAATCGCAGAATTGTCTTGTAAATTCAAATTTCATGTTTCCTGTACACTGAAGTTAAGTTTGAATAATTTTTTATATAAGCTGGTATAATACTCAAATAATTTTTTCTCTTTTAGTTACGCCTAAATTGTCTTCAACAACTGGTATCACAATCTACTCTGAATGAAAAAATTACTGTACTAGATATCATCCCAGAGGTAAAGGAGGAATAAAATTTATATAATTGTTAGGTTCTGAATTTTTATTATGAAATTCTTTTTGACATTTTGAAAAATGTTCATAATATTTCAACTTAGGCTGTTCTTTGCACTAAAGAAAACTCTGAAAGAGCTCGAAAAGCTGCTTATAATCTGTTGGATGAAATTGGTGAGGCATTACAAAGATTTTCTTCTGATGATCCAAAGAGTAAGTCACAACTTTTTTTTTTATTTCGAAGTTAATATATATATATATATATATATATATATATATATATATATATATATATATATATATATATAATAAAACATTTTGATATGCATAGTATTTTTATATTGTGGTGTTGTATTTATTTTAGGGCTTTTTTAATTTTAAATTATCAGCTATAGGAAAATGTCATTTTAGATTTTTTTTAAACTTATTTATAACAATAGTTATTCTTAAATTATTTTAGATTTGGTTTTTATATTGCATCATTGATTTCTATTACAAAATTGAAAGCAATTAAACTCATTCTGTAGTAGATTCACAGTCATCTAATGTAATTGGAGGTTACCAATGTTAGATGAATAAAAGTATAACGGAGCAAATACAGGAACAGTGAAAACACAGAGAACTTTAAGTCATAGTCTCCAAAAATGAAACAATACCAGTCGCAATTTTGTAATGTGGAAATGCCTTTTCTACTCTCTTTTTTCCTCTCTCTCTCTCTATATATATATAGATATATATCAATCCAATTTCAATTTTCAAGACATTTTACAAGAGATTCCCGAATTACTGTTAATTATTATTCATGAATCTTCTGTAATTGTGTGAAACAATAACATACATTTCTCTGACAGGAACAACAACATTCAATCTGCGGAAGAGCATGATAGTTTTAAGTCTACCATATTTGAGTTTATCGAATGGTTTGTTTATTATTTGAGAAACTGTGAGCTTATTCAAAGTGGATTAGAGAATTTTTTTAAACAATGAACTGATCAAAATCCATATTTAATGCAAATTGGTTATATTTAAAAAAATTAATCCTGATTTGGTTGAATGATTTCGAGAAGTTCCACAAGATTCATTTGTTGTGCACTGCTCGCTTTGTAATAAGCCGAATAAATATGGGAAAACAGCACTTAGTTATGCCAAAACATGAAAACATACAAGACTGCTTACCTTTTCAAAAGAGTCATCATTGATGTTGGACTTAGTATCTAAAAGGAATACTGGAAAGGATGACACACCAAATCTGAAAACGTCAAATTTAATGTCCGAAAATAAACCGACGTATAATTTTTTTAATTCCAGAACAAGCTGAATTTTCATGGGCATTAAAACTTGCTGCCTTTATGTATTAAACAATATATCAGAAATATTTTCACATATGTTCAAATAGTTAAAAAATATATGTTATGTCATAAAAAATTATTATAACTTATCTTTTATGGATTACCAAAAATGAATAAATTTTTGAGTGGCAAAATTTGAGTGACAAATTTGACAACACCATATTAATCTTTAAGCTTCGGGAACCCAAACTCAGAAAAGTTAATTTGAATACAGGCTTTCAGTGAGAGAAACTGGAAGATGCTTTCCTTTTCTTTTAAAGGTGTTTGTTGAAAATAACCTCTTTGATTTCAACTGCCCGTAGAGTTAATGGGTCATCTTCTGCTCCGCAGTAAGCAGATCCCCCCCCCCCCCCGGTTTTGCCTCGTCCAAACCCTAGAGAAGGTTTTTGATCACAGTTTCATTTATTTGTTTTCCTGAAAATTATTTCATCAATTCTGTAGGAGAAAATATTGCATTAAATATTATGATACTAAATAAATTGCAAATGCAATATCTGCTGTATATTTATTTAGCTCATTAAACAAAATTTTTTCAGTTATATTTAAAATTAAATGAATTTCTCCAGTATTACTGAAGCTGCGAATTTGGCTAACAACACTTGAACGCATTATTGTGAACTTCATTTCATTTTTAAAATTCTAACTCATCACTTTTAATAAAATGTAACGATTTCTATATAATGTATTAAAGATCCTAATTGTTTATATTTTCTTTTTAAAAATATTCACATCTCTTTGTGCATCACACAGATAACAATTCTCTGCTGTTTTATAAATTGAAAACATCTTTAAATGTTTTTATAATAATATATTGCTCCCATAGAAATTGAATATAATTTTTATTCCTAACATAATTCGAACCGTTTGTAATATAAATTACTAGTAGTGTTTTCCCATTATTTGGCCGATGCTTAATATTTATATTGAAAACTTTGCTGAAAATTTCAGTTACTCATTGCAGAGTAGTGTTTTTGAAAAATATGCTCAGTTTTGTAGATATTCAATGGCTGAATTATAAAAACTTTTTTTTTTTTTTTTTGCACAAAAATTGACTAATAAGTAAGTAATCAGCAGAATTAAGACAATAACCTAAGAAAGACTAGATATGGTTTACTTAGAATTCGATGCATAAGATTTAATTCCGAAAATATTATGCTAAAAAGTTGTTAATTTTATTTTTTGAAGGTCTTTTTCCTGTGTGGCATTCTCAATTATCAGCATTCATTATTAAATATTAGTATTTTTACTAGAAAATGATTTAGATTATCTTTGAGAAATGCTTAAAATGAAATCTAGAATTCCTAATTTTTTAATGCAGCTACTTTGTTTTATTTCAAGGCAAATATTTCTGGAATAATTTAAGTGTCTAGTTATTTTTCAGTGGACTTAAGTGAAGGTATAAGTATTTTAATACTTCTCTTCTGATATTGAATGCACAGAAAAACTAACTAATTATTATTTTGATAGATTTTATGAATCTCCTACAATATTTTAAAATTACAGTTCTACCTTTTACTGAATGATTAATTATAAACTATTAAATCAATCATTGACATAAATAATTCAAAATAATGATAAAGCCAAGAGTTTATTTAAACATCAAAACTGAAAAAAAAAAAAAAAAAATGTAAGAAGTAGCATTTTGTCTTGGACACTGATTACCTTCATTACACCACTGCGTCATATGAAACATCAAGTAATTCTTGGTTCAAATATTTATCATTTGATTAGATGGGCTCAAATATAAACACATATTACTATAAAGTTGTAAAAAAATTTCCAAAATTTCTTAGTTTTTACAATTTTTGTTTAGTGACCAAGGAAGCCTTTAGCTAATATTTGTTCTGAAAGCAAATACTTTATTTAATTTTTATCAGTTAAAAGAATAAATTATTTTATTTCCCTAAAAAGAACTTTTGCTATTATTGTAGTTAATTATTTGTTTAATTTTTAGTGCCAAAAAGAAGTTTCGTTAATTTTCTAAATTTATTTTTCTCTCAAAATATATTTTAATATTTTTCTCTAAGAAAAGTTTTCATTTCCTTCATTTCTTTTTTTATTCTGAAGAAAACCTATGCCACATTTTACTATCATTGAATTGAGCCATTGCTTTATTTTGAGACTCTGGAAAAAAGCTTTTATTAATTTGTCTTAGTTTCAAAGAAACTTCAGTTTTTTTTACTTTGAGAAGAGCAGTGTTTATTTCTAGAAAAATGTTTGGTTTAAATGTTAACCTTGCAAATACCCAGTTTCTTTTCTCTCTCTCTCTCTCAGAAATTGTTTTGATTTTTTGCTCTGGAAATAGCCTTTTATCTGAGATGAGTTTTGTTTCATTTTTTGGTTCTAAAAATAGCTGGGTTTTTTTTTTATTTATTTAATTAGTTCTGCTACAATAGTAACTTTTATTGCAAATGAAATTTAGCTGTTTCTTTTTAGCTATTTTTTTTTTCTCTATATTGTTCTTAAATTTTTCAACTTGTTCCAATTAAATTTAATTCAGATACACAACATTGCTGAAACATACTTGCTGACATGTTTGAGCTTCACTTTGAAATTTATAAGAAAAACATCTTTTGGGCTGTTATTGTATTTTAATAAAATCATTCTTGGTTTCCAGCGTTAGTTCCATTCAACAAAGTTGTATGAAGCTTCAAGAAGCAATCTCTATCAATACAGAGAGCTACATTGCAAGTCTTGCATATAACTGTTGAGAGTCTTGGCAGGCCATTTTGTTTGCACACAAGGCACCTTCTTCTCTTTTTTTTCATCAAACGGCCAGTGACAATTGCTTACAGCAGGACAAGATGTTTGCAGATTTCTTCCAATCAAAGATGAAATTAAGTCATTCTGAATTCTTTGTGTGTTACTTTTTTGAGAGCACCTTTTTTTGTTAAGAGAATAAATGCGTTTTATTGTCAAGTCTAACAAATGGAAGAAGAACTTTTGAGTCCATTTTTGAATCCTTCAATTCAATGAATAGCTTGTACTCATTCCATCGCCTAAATCTACATAACCCATATGAAGATGATAACAATCGGCGATTTTTTTTTTTTTTTTTTTTTGCTTGGGTAGCACCTCTTTTTGTTTGAAGGAAGTACTTTCATTATGCTCAAATTTTTTTGTTTTTGCTTTTTTTCCCTTCAAAATCTTTTTGATGCATATGCATGTTACTAAGCATATATACATCTCTTTTATCTTTCCAGCATAATGCAGTCATTCCTTGCAGAATGTTAAGACCACATCCCCCAGCTTTTCCTTTGAAGAAACTAATTCTTTTGGAAAACTTTTTCTGTTTTGTCGAACAGTTCCACAGGAATTAATTTTCTTATATTTTAGAAGATCTCTAAATAATTCTGAAGATGAAAAATAATTGTCCATAATCAGTTTATGGCCGTTATTTTTTATGCATTCTGCCATTGTACAGACTGGGTTGTAAAAAGTAAAAAGGTTTTGCTGGCCATTTTCCTTATATAAATAAACTTTCATGTCATTGGTGTAACTTGTCATATCAGCAATTTTAATATTTTCATGCCCCACTGTTTCCGTTTCTTTGGAATATATTGCTTAAATGGCACCCTTCCTTTGAATTTGACAATGATTTCGTCAATTGATAAGTTTTCGATTGGATTATATATATATTTAAATACTTTATTTAAGTATTCAAAAATGTTTCGCATTTTCCAAAGGCGATCGTAATCGGGAGCATCTTTCTTCACTTTTTTGTTGTTGTCAGCAAAATGAAGGAATTTAAGTATTTTTTGTATAAATCTGTCATGAGGCATGATCTTCCAAAAAATTGTAGTTTCAGTCAGCTCAAATGTTGACCAGTATTCCAGTATATTATCTTTTTCGATATGTCCCATTAAAAGGATTAATCCAAAAACTGTCAAAAAATATCATCTATATCCATTAGTTTCCATGAAGAAATATAAATGCCTCATTTTTTTTTCCACTAAATCAGCTGGTTTTAGCTGTAATATCTGCTGGACATATCTTTTAGTTTCTTCAACTATCATTGTCAATAATTCTTCTGTGAAGAAAATTTTAAATAAGTCAACTTTACTAGAAGAACAGTTGACATTTACATTCAAACCAACATTTCAACAAATGGCAAAATATTTACAAACTTGCTGTCATTTTCTGTTGGAGTTCTCAAAGCTTGTGTAAGCCTTCTGCTGCGTCCAGCCATTTCTAATACTAAGAAATTAAGGAACGGAGGAAAATAAGAACGTTTTCAATCGAGTATTACTTACAAGTGAAATTATGCCAACTCATTCCATACTCCTTAGAAACTTTACTTTAAAAAGAAATGCTGCCAAAACATGGGTTACAAAATTCACTATCGCCAATAGTGATTACAACAAGGACGAAATTTTCCGACCCTAAAGGGTATTACACAGTAGGGGAGGGATTTTGAGACAATTAGGGTTCAACTGGAAAGTTTAAGTAGGGAAACGAAATCCAAACTTGTTGATAATACAGCAGTTGAACCGCCCATAAGCTAGAAGTTAACAATGACATTAATTAGCATACGACAGGAGTGCCCTATAAATAAATTTACCTTAAGGAAGAATAATCTGCAAATAATAAAACAAGTTCTAACTCAAAAATAGTGAAAACATTTAATATTATAATTTTTAATTACTTCAGAGCCAACTGGATCAATGAATATAAGATGTCAAATATTTCAATTTTCGATCATATTCCTATATGTATAGAATACTAATTAAAAAATTTATCCTTATCTTTTCTTTAAGATTTCTTATTAAATAAGTAGGGAAATTCTTATTTAAAAATAACTATAATTTGTTTATTTAATTACAGTTATTAAATATATTTGCAATTTCATTATTTGATGTTCTTAATATATTTGTTAAAAGAATATCATTATTATTTTACATTTTGATGAATAAATTACTTATCTAATTGCTCAGTTGACACCTTCTGTTGTTTTAGGTTAATATTACTATTATATTCGTCATTAATCAAATGTGTTCTTTATATTTTTTATGAGAGTATGAACTTTGATGCCAGTTTTTAAAATTTATTTAAGAAAATGGGGAAATATAGATTTATTGAATTGTTGCAATTGATATAGTCCTTTTTTGAAGCATTTTTTGAAACTTTTGTGAATATTTTTCCTGTAATTAAATAATTTGTTCTCTTCAGATGCTCTTAAGGAATATATTACATGTCTGTTAGCTGGTCTTGCTGGAAGTCCTCATTTTGTAAGTGCAACAATATTAGCTCTTGGAAGAGTTTCATATGTATTTAAAGGTAAGAATTTAAATACCATTTATTAATGTTAATATTTTTATTTAATATTTATTTTACTATAAAGTATCTACTTTGTTATCCATTTGTTTCATCGTTAATAAAAACTTTTTTTTTTATGTTTTAGATCAGTTGAATCCTGAAATTTTAAATAATTTAATAAATTTGATGTGTGAACTTGTTAAATCGCAAACACGAGAAATTGTTGTGGCTACTTTATCTTTCTTCAAGATTTTATTTGCTGCTTTGGATACAAATACCCTTGCACAACATATCCAGTCAATGGTAATTTTTCTTTTTGATGAAAGCTACATATTATTAAATGAAAAAATTGAATATCAATTCGAAATACATTATATTCTCTATTTCAGAATGTTTATATGAATAATGTATGTAAGAATTCAAATGATATATGATATGCAAACAAGTTTAAAAAAGAAAAAAAAAATATTTAAAATATAGGGAAAAAATTTTATTATATATCTATTCATGTACTTAACAAATATTCTCTTTTTATATTAAATAATTGTAATTACTATTGTGTGATTTATGATCCTATTCTTTAATATTATTCTATTGATGCTTAATGATGGGGAGGGGAATTTTTATTAAATATGTGTCAAATTAACTTACTTAATAAAAACTTGAAATTTTATTTATTATCTTTCTATTCTAGATTACAGGTTTAACAAATTTAGCTGAAGGTAATCAACGGTCTTTGAGGTTTAAAGCCAAAGAACTGTTCACAAGATTAGTTCGGAAATTTGGGTAAATGTCGTTGATTCTTTTTCTTTTATAAAAAAATATTTTATTGTATCAAAATTATTGGTCCCTTTAAGTATGAACTGCATTTAATTGAAAATTTTCCTTTAGCTATGAAATGATTTCCAAAATGATGCCAAAGAGTTATCAGAAACAGTTGGCTAATATTCGAAAAGTTGAAGCGCGTAAGCAGCGCAAGAAGGATATGAGGAATGATGACAGTGATTTAGAAATGTATGGTCCTGCGAAGAAAACTGATGAGTGAGTTTCTTTCTTCTCCCCACATTTTACTTGGGTTTTTTTTTATTATTATTATTTTCTCCTCATATCTATACTTATTTATTAAAAAAAAATGTTCTGTACTTATTTATTTAAAAAAGAAATATTATAAAATTTTGATTTGGAACTTTAGATAGGTTAATATTATTTATTTCCTAATGCAGTTTTGCTGATATTTTGGCTGATTCTGATGATGACATACTTTTGGATGATGAAGATGCTAAAGTAAAAGCTCCTAAATCACGTACTAAAAAGATAAAAGCTCCATGTCTTGAAGAAAATGCTGAGGATGACATTGTTGATTTACTAGATCCCTCTGCTGGCAAGCGCTTGTTAAGTTAGTGTCTTGTAAAACCATTATTTATTTACTTTTTAATATTAAGAGGTTAATACATAAAATTGTTTATATAATAATTTCTTTTATGCTTTGTTATTATTTTGGAGTTTAGTATGCTCAAAATGACTAATGATGAAAGAAGCATTATCTAAATAAAATTTTTACTATTAAAAATATTCTCCATGTATTTCTTATATATATATATAAATTTCCAATGCTTTGTAAAATCTAATAATTGTAACTTTGACTGGTATCAGTCTGGCCATTATAAAATAATTGAATTACCAAATAGACTATATATTTCAAGAGTATCATCTTTAAGAAAATATCTTAAAAACATCATTTTATCTTTAGCCATTTCTTCGAATTTTATATGAATTCTTGCTTCTTTATATTTTAATAATCTTTATTATATATATGATAACGATTACAAATATATATTTTTACACATGAAAATTATATTAGATAGCTTTACATTTTTTAAAAGCACGTATGTTTATCTTCATATCGTAATATACATAAACTGCTAACGACAATTTATTTTGCTACAATTAAATTTAGTCAGTTAAAGGCATGAAACATGTTATTGAATTTTTGTCTGATTAATGCACTATTATGCTGGATATTTGTGCAATACTAACATGTCAAATATATATTTTTTTAACATGTAATTTTTATGCCCCCCCCCCCCATTTAATTTGTGAAACTACTTAATTTGATTATTTTTAAATGTCTTAACAGGAACTGTGCATATTTCTAAAATGTAATATCTTGCATATTTTCTCCCCTTCTAAAGCACAACAAGACAACACACAAAAGCAACCCAGAAAACGAAACGACGAATTCAAGGTATCTGAAGATGGACGACTTATTATTGAAGAAAATGAAGAAGAAAAACCTAAACAAAAAAGTAAATATCTTGATATCTAGATATCTTATTATTTCAGCCTTTTTTTTTCCCCCCTCTGTAAGCTTTTTTTTTATTTATTTATTTACTTGTTACTATGAAACTTTATTAATCTGGCAGCAAAACAATTTTTGGGGAAAAAAAAATCCATTTTGATTTATTTCAACCAAATATTAACTTGTTGCACAGTAAGTATTTTCTTTGAACCAGCTCTTTTTGTCTGATATGTAGTATGGAAGCTCAGGAAGTGAGTATGGTAAAAAAATGACGAACTAAACCAGATATGTGTGTGTGGTTTCCGATAATACATTAACTGTTATTTTGAAGTATTCATGAAAATAATTTTTTTTTTTTTTTAGTTTTCTGTCTGCTTCTCATATGATCAGATATTGTAGGCCAAATCATTTGTGTGTTAAATATTCCAAAACCTTTTTCTGTGTAATATATCTTGAAGTCATCATTAATATCAAATAAAAATTTGCAAAAATCAGACAGTGATTCAGACAAGGCGATGGTTCTTTGGTTTTGCTAGCTATTTTAAATACTGATTTTCAATACTAGAGACTTTTCTGAAATGTAAAAAAGAAAGTTCTAGCAACGTTAAAATGGATGTCCTGAAATCTGATTTAAATATTTAAAGTAAGTTGTTTTATATCATATTTTCTGGAGAATGTGGGCCATTTTAAATATATTAAATAAATTGTATTCCTCTTTATAATATAAAGTTCTTCTGAAAGAAATTAAGGAAGAGGAAATTCATATTTTTGTCCAATTAGTATGAATTTCATTATTTCCTCTGTATATTTTTTACTTCTTTGCAGAGAATAAAACTGACGATGATGATATTCTTTCTGGATTAGGAATATCTCTGAAGGTAAATATGAAAAAAAATATTTTGTCAACTTATTTATTATTTACATTGGCTTATTTATTAAATGCTTAGGTATGCAATTTTTCATGTTGTGTTATTTGAATATTCATATTTCACCAAACTTTCCTTTAATGGTGCAAAATTTATAAATGTTGAATTGCATATAATTATTGCATAGTCAGTTTTATATTGAATGATTTTTTTTTTTTTTTTGTAATTATTATTTTTAGAAAAATAAAAGGAAACTTGAAGAATCTGATGATGATGATGAAGATCAAAAAGATTCTACTTCAATAGGTAAGTTAACTTTCCTTTTTTTTTAAATTATAAATGAATTAATTATATTTAATTAATTATATTATGGACCCTAATCATTGGATTGCTTGTAATTATTTATAAGAATTTTTTTTTTCTTTGTACTTATTTACTGCATGAAAAAATTAGAAAATAATTTTATAAAGAATATTAATAGTTCATAATGCAATCATTTTCCTAAATTGGGCATAAATCTTTCACCAAACATCTGTTAGATGATATTTATTAAGGTAACTAAAAGTTGTTTCTACTTAGATGGGTTGTTATCTTTTTAACAATATCTTGGATTCAATTGTTATACATTAGTTAATGAAAACTACAGCAGATAATTTTATACACCTTGGCAAAGTGCTTAAGAATTTATTTTATTATTGTTTATACTTCAAATATAAACATATGTATTAAAAATGTTGCTTCCTTGCAGTGAGATTTTCTCTCTATATACTGTTCTTGAACACTGTAAAAACTAATAATTATAATAAAAATTGATTTGAATATAAAATAATAAAAATTGCATACTTCAGCTCACTGATCTTTGCTCATCAGCATTTAAAAAAATAAAATTTGATCCCATGACTAATTTTTATTCGTCCTTTATTTTATACATACACTGATAAATCAGTCAATTTAAACAGCAGATGCCTGAACAGAAATTGGGATTTAGAATCTGATAATGACTAAAATATTGGAGATATTTTTAATTCTACCCAACATTACAGATGGCGATAGATGAGATATTGATTAAAAAATGGAATTGTACATGTAGATAAATGGATATTAAAATTTAAATTCCTCCTATGCATAAAAATTAGCTTGTTCACTTTGATGATTTTTCTGTCTTATTTCATAAATACTGAGATTATGGGGGTGTGGCCATCTAAAATTACTTCTAGCTTATCAAAATTGTTTTAAATTCCTTATATACAATTTATTGATGTATATCATTTGGTAAAACCTCATTTTGTAACCATTCATTCTCTTTGTCACTAAAATATGTTTATTTTTCACAGTAACAAAGGGTATTTATCGTAATCTGAATGCCAAGACTAAAAGGAAAAATCCCGGAGAAGAATTCAAGGCTAAGGTAATAATTTTGATTTTTTTTTCATGTTAGTTATAAATAAAAAAGGCTATACTAAATAAATAATATTAAAGGAATATTCTGTTTTTTTTTCCCCTTTTTATTAATTTAGAAGCATTTCTCTTTTACCCAGAGTTACTTGTTAAAATTTCCTATGCCCTGATAATTTTGCTGAAGCTGAAGAGATTATAGATACATAATTTTTTTTAATACTATCTCGGTAGAGGCAAAAGAGCTTCATCTGAATCAATTGTTGAAAAATTTGCCTTCTGAATAAATTTTAGCTGTCATTTTTTTAACATTTTTTTAAAAATTGTATCAATGGTTTATTCATTCATAGAATGAATTGTATAATTTGTGTCATAATTTTCTATTAGTGATATTTAAAAGTGCTATCAGAATTCTTAGGAAGGGAAAATTAAAAATTATATCACGATTTATTTTTTTGTATATAATCTCACAATATTGTCCTTTTTTTCTCATTACATTGTTATAGAAAATATTTGCGTAGTTTCTTTTCTGTGAACACATTTCAAATCCACTCCAATTAGAATCAAATTCATTTAAATTATATAGAAAGCTTTAGACCAATTACTGTATGTCTATATTTTTTAAACTTTGCCATGGCGATAATGTCTAAAAACATTGTAGTGCAGTTCCCATAAATTTAAGACCAGAGTCGTGGCATTTGTATATATAGCAATAAGTTCAAGATATAAAAAATGATAGTTCTTTTCATTTTTCATATAGAACATGCTTTGTCTCAGTATTGCTATTACTGTCTATACATGAGTTATAGTTATGTCAACTATATTTTTCAGCGATTTTCTAAAATTGTTGCTTCTAAACCACTCTAGTCTGTATAACTAATCCATTTGTCCTTTTGCTTTCAAAATTTTTCTTTTATTTCTTTTAAATTAGTGTGATGAATCATATTGAAAGCAAAGCAGGATAGCATTAGGAATAGGATTTTGACACCGATTGTTAAGATAAGAAATGGCTAAGGGATTTGAATTGGAAAAAGATCATATATTTGCTGCGGGATGTGCTTTAACCAACAACTGATTAATAAACAAAAAAAATTGTTAGATATGTGCATTTTAGCAAGTAATTTACTTGCTGTTATAGGTTTGACACCATGTGAGGCACAAATTTTGGTGCTATCTGCTTTGAAAGTTCTCCAAAAAGGCAACTTACCATGAATCCTTGACTATATCCTTCCATATATACTCTTTACACCAAATTCATAAATTTCTATTCCAATTTCAATTGAAATCTATTTAGATGAATTTCGGCTGTCTAAGTACAAATGAACACAATAACTACAAAACAAAAAAAGGAGATGAATAAAATTCTCTTTGATTTAGCATCTACAGATGTGTATCAAATTTTGAACTAAATCCATCAAAGAGTTGGTCCTCATCTTTTCTTTTAAATGCATATAAACGTAATTATTCAAAACATAACATAGGGAAATGGAATTTAGTCTACAGCTTTAACATTTGACATTTAGATTATCAAATTTTGAACCATATCTATCAAAGGGCTGTTTGTCTGTAAATCTACTTCTACTCAAACATGTAAATTGAATGACTCAAAAACACTATGAATTAAGTATATGAAATTTGATATGTGAAATGATGACTTTAATTGAAATTTTATTTCAAATTTTGATTTCGGTCATTTGGAAAAGGGAATCCAAAAGTCATATTCAGTTTTTCTAGTATTTTTGTATTAACCATATACAAACAATTAATCACCGGGAATAACATGCTATTTGGCTTTTTGTAATGATTGTTTGCCATGTAGTTAATAATATGCAAATACATTTATAGGAAAGTATGCGAAAACATTTCAGTAAATTCCGCTGGTTTTGAAATATTTTTTTAAAAACTTCAACTGTGCACACTCTTTCTGATCAAATTTTTGTTGGTATTGCAGAAAGCTGGTGGTGATATTAAAAGAGGAAGATATGAACCCTATGCTTATGTGCCTCTTAATAGACAAGCTTTGAACAGAAGGTAAGAATTTCCTGTTGTAATTTCCATATTAAAGCCTAAATATATTTATTTTGTACTTACCTGTTTACTTTATATCGTTTCAGAAAACAAGTGAAAGTCAAAGGACAGTTTAAAAATTTTGTCAATGCCGCAAAACGTGGAGCTTCAGTTGGTATGAAGAGAAAGGCAAGGCAAGCGAGAAGAAGGAAAAATAATTAAACTGTACAAAACGTTGTTACATTAAGTTATTGAATGAACTCTTATTGAAATTTTTGTTTGTATAATGTCCATAAGAGCTTTGTAGGTTTTAAACATACAAATAAAGCTAATGTATATTAATACTTTGTCATTATAATTATTAAAACAATGTGTTAATCAAATTAAAATTATAGAACTGAAGAAGTGAGCTACTTATCAGGGAGAATTATCTTAAAGAAACATTGGTTTACTTCCTCTTCCACTCTAAGAAAATTTTATTTGGGGAATCTTAATTTGTTAACCACATTTTCTTCATTTAAGGATTTGTAAGTCTAATTATTTCTACTAGCTTTAATGGTAATTGAAATAAAAAGGAAAAAAATTTTTAATAATAAGTTTTAGATGAAAGGTTTTAATTACAGCCTGTCACTCCATTACCACTAAACTAAGACCTATAAAGCAAGGATATTTTTTTTTTTTTGACTTTCTGTTATTCTCATTAACTATCCAGCTTTTGCATAAGAGTACAATGGCCAACAAAAGTTCAAAAAATCTTCAGACTATCAGAATCTGTAGACTAGTAAAAGACTAGACATCTTTTCAATAATTTTTTTATAATGTTTTTAAATATTCAGAGTATTAAATATGCATGGTATAATATTTTGTTAAAATCAACACTATCCATAATAAATTTTCCTCCAAATTCATTGAGTTTGACTCATTTTGTTACGTAGTTTTGAACCAAGGCTATATACATTTGTGGCCTTGCATCCTTCCGAATCTGTAGAAGTATTCGGGAAATCTTCCATATCGTGATATCATTTGCACTAGTATCAGGTGAAATATTTTTTTAATTTTTAGTCCCAGTCTGAATTTATATGTTATGCATATTTTGCATGACATTATCTATCTATCCTGCCACTGCTTAATCCTCCCTCTCCTAATTCGCTTCTTTAACATTTGGAATAATTTTGGGGCTACAATATGTATTTGATCTTTCTAAATTGTATTTTTTGCATATTCATCTGCTCTCTTGTTTCCACATTACCGATGTGAGCCTTAATCCAGTTTATCTAATTGACTTTGCCCTTTAGCCGTTCTCGAGTTTTCTAGAATTTTTTTTATATCTTTATTTTTATTGTTCGTGAATTGTATTGCCTGAGGGGCAGACATAGAGTCTGAGAATATAGAGCATCTATGCTGCTCTTCCAACTCCTTAATAATCAACTGCAATTTTTATTGCTAAGACATCGATTTGGTAATTTGTTGCATGCTTAGAAATAGGAACCTTTTTTTCTTTTTATCTATTTTCTTACTGTGGAAGTATACTACCATTGCCAAACCTGTCTTTTTATCATTTTTGGGTCCATCAGTGAATATTTTAATGGTATCCATTCTTGGTCATTTTGTTTGAAAGCGGAAGGGGGATTCTTATGGCAAATCATAAAACATGGTCAGAAACAAAATGTTTATAAATGAGGAGTTGATATAATATCTATCAAGCTGCAGCAATAAATTCTGATAACGCAAAAATTCAGACAGATTTTATAACTTTTTTTTTCTTTCATTTTATTTAAATTACTTGCTGTAAGGGAAGTAAAAATTGTATTAGAATAATATTTTCATAAAGAATCATAGTTAAAAACAATTACAAACGATTCAAATATATCTTTTTTGATTTTCGATAAGATCAGCCAGTTTTTTTAATTAAGCATCTCCTTACTCAGACCCCAATTAGGTAACAGAAAAATAATATGAAAAGGAATTGTTTCAAGAAATGCATCAATTACACTACATGATCAAAAGTTTCTGGGCATTTCGGATTTACACATTGTTTTAAATATCGCCAAAGAAACCAGGTAAACTGTCTTGGAAGTACGACCTTGTAAAGAAGTTGAATTCGCACTTTACAGTGACGATTCGGCCATAGGAAAATTTAAGGGGCCGACTAAAAATTGTCAAACAAAATTATTCACAGTTATTATTTCATATTTTATTTTTAAAAAATGATAATCAATTACAACTTTCTTCAGAATTCAATACATGAGGATTGCATGTATTTTTATAAATACAACACATATATTCGGAAAAATACAAAGCTTTTTTTTTTAAATATAATTTGAATTTTTCCATATGTTGTATAATTAATATACAAGATGCAGAATTCTCGATGAAATTATATGGAACTCAAAGAATTGATGATAATATGTTAGTAATATATTAAATAAAAAATTTATAGGAATATTTTGATATTAGGTGATATGAGTATTTGTAGTAAAGAATTTTTAATTGGCGAACTAGCCAGATTGCATAACGGTCATTGCGTAGCTCTCGAAAGACTTAGAAGTTCTGTAACTCTCTTATTAAATTAATGTTGCAGCAAAGTGAAGCTTGGTGATCGCGAGCAGAATACGAAATCGTTACGGATAGTTTGTCTTTTACATTAATGTCGTAAAGTGCTGCAATCATATTAAATTTATATTAGATGCAGACGTCATATATAAAAGTTTGATTCAAGTCTTATAAGTCTCAATTGCCTAGGAGTACATTTTAAAAATTTAGGGAATAAGTTAAAAGATCTTTTTAATGAGACAACCCACGAATATGGTGAAGTATTAAAAATTCTAATTATTTATTTTTATACCTGAAAGATTTCTAAGCGTCGTATTCATCAGAAATGCATTTTCATTCATTTTTCACCATACGCTTGAGAGATTATATGCCCAGTAATTATTATAACCATTTAAAAACTAAGAAACATTTAACTATATCGCTTAGTGACAAATATTTTTTAAATATTTATTTGATTTAATTAATAGCCCAAATTATGTTTGAAATTCTGTCTCTGTAATATCAACCGCCATGCTTGATTGACTGATGTGGGGAGGGAGCTTGAAAGCGCCTATACTGTGTAGTCTCTCATCTTCCATTCAGCTGAAACTGATAGTTAGCAGCAGAACAAAATATTGAGCATAAATTTAAAAAAAAAAGTACATGGAATTGCAAATTAAAAAAGGTTCATGTAGCAGGATTTAATTTAGAAATATTGAGAGAAAAAAGGGAAAGTTACATTATTTATTATTACTTTAATACATTATTTACCTCGTATATCTTCGAGCCATTTTTTACAGCTGTGAGTATACAGCCTGTTGGATGAAGTAAAGAATTAATAGTCAGTGTGAGGGATTATAACAATCTTCCTAAATTGCATGCTTGCTTTCATTCTACGAGACAAAATTTTCAATTTTCTGTTCTTGTAGACCTTAATGACACCTGAGTCAGTTGAGAATATCAAGAAAGATTTTTATCATCAAAAAAAAAAAAAAAAGTGACTTTTGAGATCTTATAAAATACTTTTTTAATACAGATAATTTTTTTTAATGGTGCATTGTCAGTTGTCAAATTTCTGAATGTTTCTCATCAAACTCTTATTTTGCATCGATTATATAATTTCATATTTGTTTGTTACAGTTTATTGTGTTTTATAATATGATGCGGAACTGCACGGTTGATTTTTCCCTTTAATTCCTTGCACTTGCAATATACTTTCGTATTTTTGAATTTTTAATAATTGACTGAGAAAGATTTTTGAAAATTATTAATTAAATTCTGGAAGAATTTGACTAAAAATAATCTGAAAATATTGGGTTGTTTTAACTACAAAATGTTAACAAATCCATTCCAGAAGGTTTGTCTATCTGAGTGCAAATATAGGCGATAACTTCAAACAAAAAGAACAAGATAAATAAAATTTGGTATACAGATTATGATTGTAAATTTTAGCTTTGTAACCGTCTATATATTCGCATACATTTAAAAGCAATAACACAAAATCTGGAAAACTTCGATAAATTAATTTTAATACATAGATTTACTATGTGTCAAATTTTGATCAAAATTCGTAATTGTCCGTCTGCCAGTCTGTAATTTCGCGCACTAGTAAATGGGATAATTCAAAAACGCAATGGTTCAGATAAATGAAATTTGGTATACAATTTCGGCATCTAAATTATAGATCTTTTAATAAATTTTGAGCCAAATTTATCAAAAATCTGATCATCTATCAGTTTTTACTTACGTATATATATATAAATGAGATTTTTCGAAAGTGCACAGATATGAATAAATAAGATATGTTATATAATCTGATTACTAAAATTTGTCTTCGATCTATGAAAAAAACAGTGGGAGTAGTCTCCCCAAACTTTTTCTCATATTCTCAAATAAACCTGTTATACCGGAAAGAACCTTGCATTGGCATACAATAGATACGAAATATGAGCTTTTGACGTGAATTTAGCATTTTTACTGAATCTATCGTGTGATCCTTGGCAAATTTTTTGGCAATTAATCTCTAGCATGCATTAATAGTATCCGAAAATCGAATTTATTTTTAGACGCGTTTATCCTGACCGAGTGGAACGCATTTTGATACAGAACTATACTTGTCGAAAAATCCCATAACAAGTTTGATATATTTAAATCGTTGCGTTTTTGAGTTATCGCGTTTACATGTTTTTGAAAGTACAGACGGCTAACCTCTTGATGAATCTGGCTCAGATTTTGATAGATGTCTACACTATAGATGTTAAATATGTGTATTATCTATCTAGCTCTTTTCATTCTATAAATTTTTTAAACAATTTTTTTTATTGAATGAGTCTAGTTACTTTTCTCATGACTTAATGAGATTTTTTCAAATTACATTTCAGGATTTTGGATGATAATAATAATTCTAAACTCAAATTTTATATATAACTATTACATTTTAACTGAAAAGTTTTATTAACTTTCATATCACGGATGCTAAGTCTCATCTCTCAAGAAGTACTAAAGAACAACATGGTAAACGATGCTTAAAAAAAATTCATAATTTGTGCAGGCTGTCTAAATGCTTTAAAATTTTTCAGTGATTTAATTCTTTTTTAAAAAGTATTTATATCATAATTAGCTTTACGAATAAGAGAAACTATTGTAAAGATCATAGGAAAGCAATCGATTATTTCATTAAATAGTGTCCAAATATCGATTATTGTAGGAACGTTCTCATTGGCTAGGTATCTGGAATCTTAAAAAAAATCGTTCCGATGTGGGAATTTTGAAGATATGAAATTGTTCGCGGGTTGATATTTCGCGGGGTGGGGAATGTATTGTTTTTAAAAGTTTTATACAAAAAGACGACATGATTTCAACGCCTATGAAACAAGGTATTTTTATATAAATGGGTGACCTTTCTCTGAATAATAATGTTTATTATTAAGATTGTTGTGATCTGTAACGACATTTGGCTTCTAGTAATTTTCTCTTTTAAGTCCTAAAAATGGGTAGTTAGTTTTATGGCAAAAAAAAGTAGTCGATGTAATATTTTGATTTTTTATACCAACATATTTTTGTCTTCATTTTACAGCCATTTGTGTTTATTTTTTAAAAATATTTAAGCCTTTAGCATTTGTCAATGATCACTTATTTTCTCGTCCTGCTCAGAGAAATTCATTTGAAAGTTTCCCTCCAAAAATAATAATTACTGATGTGTAGAACATCCATTTTCAAAAAGTATATTTATTGTAAATATCATTTAATTGTGTAAATCAAGGTGGATAAATTTTTTTAAGAATTACTGAAATTTTGCTTTTCTTCGTTAATGATGTAGTCAATTGTATGTATGCAATGTATCACAGGTTGGTGTCTGTACCGTATTTGTACTTTTTGGACTAACAAAAAGCAATTAAATACTTTTATTTATTTTCAATTTTTTGTTAGTTTAGATATTAATTATTAGCATTAAAAACATTAATTTCACAGGTATAATTTTACCATTTTAGTCTTAAGTTAATTAGTTTATTATACATGTTCTTTAAAGAAATCCTTGAAATATTACAATTTTTACCTTGAAGATAGTTTATTTCTTTTCCAATGGAAGATGTCAGTGTTAATGAAATTAACACTTTTTTATATTAGTAATCTTTTCTATTTGCATATTTTAGAAATCTAATCTATTTTGTAATAATTTTTAAGGTGTGTTTAGATATTGTATGATATAAGTAAAATTCTAATCAACCTTTTCTTTATAGGTTTTTTACCTTCCAGTACACCTGTGCAAGCACTGAATGACAGTGGTTATTTTGGAAGTGATAACAAATCATCATTGACAAAAACTGTGCATAAGTTATCTCCTATTAAAGAATCTTCACCTTTTAAAAAGAGAGCAAATGATTTTTCTGAATTGTTAAGCCTTGATTGTTCGGATATTTCTACTAAAGAAGACTGTGCTTCCACTTCTAATTTAAAAGATTTTCAATTTCACTTTGATGAACTTATAAAAGAAATTGATTTTAATGACATATCTCTAAGCTCCTGTAATTCATTTGTTGAGAATTCTAAGAATGCTGAAATTCTAAATCAAAATTCATTTCCTTCATTCTTAATACATGATCTAGAAGATAAGATTATTTCAACTAATGAGAGAGCAACACAATATTTGCAGCAGGACAAAGATATCAGTTTGCATTTAAGTGTAGTAGGCAACCAAAATAATAAAGAACAATGTTACTCCGATAAAGATTCCACAAACCACATTAATTCTGATATTTCTCAGAAATGTGATGATACATTGCGTAGAATAAAATATATAAAGATAGATATTCTAAGAGAACTAGATAAAATTAATTGCATTTCAACCTTGAAGCATATATTTACTTTTCTCTCAGCAGCTGATCTTACCAAAGTATGTTGTGTGAGTAAAAAGTGGAGAGAAATAGTAATTAATGATTTTAAAGCAAATTCTAGAAGAAAGAAATTTCTGAAAGAAAAACAAGATCATAAGGTATGTCTCATCAATATTCTTGGAAGATTTTTAGTATAGAATTAGTTAAGAAAGCATTAACCTAAGAATATTTTATTTAATAATAATTAAGTTTTCATTGAAACTATGCTCAGTTTAGGATCCTTCTAAATATTATTTGGTGAGGCAGTAATCTTTTTTATTTAGTTTACCATTTTATCTTTTGATATTTATACATTGTATCATATTTTTAAATAAAAACAGGCCTAATATGCCAAGTATGTTCTCTGGATGCTTGTAATACATTCAAACTGGGACAGACTTTTCATATATTAGGCATAGTTCAGATTAAAACTTATGATGTAATGTGTAAATAACAAAGCTTATGAAAAAACCGTTTTTATGGAATGCAAAATGCTTAAGAATATCATATTTTAAAAAAGTATGTTCTAGCATTAAATCTTATGTTTTCAGTTCTTATAAATGAATATACTTATATAATGGCCAATAAAGTAGAAGTAGTAAACCTTTTGTAGCTTATTTTGTATATTTCTTTTTGATGTTAAATCAAAATTTAATAAGGAGACTGAATTTATGTTGTAACATATAAATTCTAGGGTTAAAGCAATAGTTAGATCAACAGTTAATTACTTTATTGTTTTTAACACTTTTTTTGTAATTTTAGGAAAACCATCAGCATCTCACTACAATATTGAAGACTAATCATAAAGGAGAAACAAGGCGTCCTGTCTCATTGTATAAAACAGTGCTTTCTGATATAAATAATATCAAAACACCACCTAAACAGCCTCTAGCAAACCAATCAAATAGAAAGTTTGATTCTTTCATTGAGGTAATAAAAAAATATTTTATGCTTGGTTTTGATTATTAATTTTAAAGATAAAAATGGAAGAATCTTTTAATTCCTAAACAAAAATTGAGAATTTATAAAGTTAGATTTTATTTCTGTAATCATTTAAATAATTTGTAATAAAAATTAAAAAGCTAGCATCAGAAAATTCTATGGAAACAAACCTAGTGGGTTATATATAATTCTTATATTGATAAAAGATGATATAGATAACAACAGCAGCTCAAAAGTTTTAACTTGTATAGAAGCATTTAGAAATAAATAGAAACAACAGCTTTTAATTTTATCCTTGCCCTTATAATTTCCATCCTCTCTATGTGAGGATCAGCGAATACCCTATACTTAAAGTCCAAATTTATGAGGAGATAATTATACAGTTTGAAGCTCGGTGACGTAGTAGTAGTAGGACTTAGTGCTCCCAACCCACAGAACCTTTCCTTGGCTCGTAACCATCTTGGTTGGGCTGTAGATGACTGGAAAACTGTGGCTTGGTCAGATATGAGTCATGATTTCAATTGGTAAGTGTTGATGGTAAGGTTTGAATGTGGTGAAAGACTTCATAAAACCGTGGACCCAAGGTGTTGTGCAAGCTGGTGGTGGCCATCTCCCTGGGTCAAAACTGTTCGTGATTGTTTGAAGAACATTCTAGATAATTCCAGTGAATGATTTGGCCACCTAGATTGCCCGACATGAATTCCATTGATCATTTATGGGACATAATGAAGAAATCAATGCATGCACAACATCTTGAACTTGTAACATTTTCGCAATTATGGATGTCTCTAGGGGCAGTATGACTCACTATTTCGCAGGGGATTTCCAACAACTTATTGAGTCCATGCCAAGTTGAATAATTGCACTTTGCCAGGCAAAAGGAGGTCCTATACATTGTTTTAGATATTCCAGGACTTTTGTCGCCTCCCTGTGTATATATATGCATTATGGAAAAGAGAATTTGTTTTGTTTGAAAAAATTAATATTGCATTTCTATAAAATACTAGTAATACATATTTGGGAAATTTAATAAATCCTTAAATCTTTATTTAATTAAAATCACAAATGCTTTTAATTGTTTAATAAAGGATAAATATCTGAAGATTTTTTTTAAATATGTTTTTTTTTTCCCCCTTGCATCTGATATATATCAGTGAAGAAAATACCAAATTAATATTATCTTATGTTTATTTACAGCAAGGGAAAAACCTGAAGAATGGAATATTGAGAAAGTGCCCTAAATGT
Organism: Argiope bruennichi; assembly: GCF_947563725.1. NCBI lineage: Eukaryota > Metazoa > Arthropoda > Arachnida > Araneae > Araneidae > Argiope > Argiope bruennichi. The sequence continues at coordinate 32,550,560 of NC_079157.1, forward strand.
GAATATGCAGCTAAAAGTCAAATCACTGATAAATTTTCTTGTACAAACTGTGATTATGCTTTTTGTGGAAATTGTCTTAATCCTTTGAATGGGAGAAATCATAGCTGTTCAAAACAAACTGTGTCAATAATAATTGGTAGCAAGAAAAGTAAGAAAAACCTGAAACGTCTGTGAAAGCTTTTTGCGCTTTCTGTTTGCCGTTACAACACAAATACATATCATCAAATTGTTCAATGAGTTCTAGTCAGAATGTAAAACAAACATTTTGAATAGTGCAGGTATAAAAGTGTCCTTCTCATGTTTTAAAATAGTTAAAGCAAAAAATGTATATACTTTTTAGAATGTATATAACACTTGTTTACATTTTACAACTGCATATTTCTGCATTGAATGTTTTATTGATTATTTGCAAAATGTGTTTTTATATTATAAATCTAAAGTTAATTAAATTTTTTTCACACAAAATTAACATTTTTTAGGAAGTAAATACAATTTGTAAAAGATTGTAACCAAACCAATAACTGGAATGATTTGGTGATATGATTAAAAAGGTTAATCAGTGTGGTGTGGCCTTTTTTTAAAAAAAAGTTTAATTTGTAAGAAATAAATAAAAATTTAAAACATTTAAAAATATTGCTGGTTTTTGCAATCTTTTACCATGAAAAAATCTGTTTAAATAACAAAACATTCTAAAAAAAACTGATGCAAATTTAAATTAAGTTCTTTAAAACTGTGTTATTTTTAATGTTAGTAATTTTTCTCTTGCTTTGTAAGTGAAATACTGTAAAATGTTTATCTGTTATAATGTTTTTGTCTTTTAAGGAAATGATGTATCTTGATATTTTGTAAGAAATGTACTTAAAATTTGATGCAGTTATTGTAAGCTGCAATTTTTTTAAAAAAGAATTTACTGTTCATTAATAAAGATGCATATTCATTTTTTAAATGCTTGTCAAATTGAATCACAAACAATTTTGTCAAACACACATTGCATGAATATTGTCTCAAATTGGATAGGTACATTTATCTCTGTCGTTACAAGGTCATCCACTTTTAAGTTTTTATTCTTAGTTGAAAAAAAAGTTTTGTCCAATTCCATTAACTTTTAATGACGTTTTTTTATTATTATTATTATTATTATTATTGCCTCATCAGATGTATATTATCAAAACCTCCTTTAAGAACATAGTATTAATAAATACTAATTAATATGGTCATAAGTAATATTTGAATATTAATAAGCACATTAATTTCCGGAGTAACTAACATAGAAATTATAAAAGATGAATATAATAATGTGTTGGAAAGAAGATGATTTAATTTTAAAATGTAAAATATAATGCCGTTTAGTTTGCTTTATTGAGAAAAAATAATTTAATTTGCTAATCCATAAAAGAAAAAATACTCATTTATAAAAAATTGAATGAGGTGCAATGTTTCCTGAAGTACTGGAATAAACATGTCGAACTCCGACTTCAAATAGGCAATATCTAAATTTAGGTGCCTTGTCTTAAAAGTGATTTTGATACTTTTCCATTATACCGGTGCATGCGATAAAGTCGCCAATAATGATGCAACCAACACCAAACAGAATATCGCCGCTGGTAACGCTGTTTGAAATTCCAATTTAATGAAGGAAAAAAAAGGGGGGGGTTGTTTGCTAACACTACATTTTTTCTCTATTATCATCTTTTTATTTTAAAATATTTGCTATTGATAGGGAAAATGGTGAGTTGATTTAATACAACAAGTAGTCAGTTACTGGCAAAGATTATGATTTTGTATTAATCGTGATATAATAGAAATTTTAAAATTAAATTTTGAAATGTTTAATAAAAAATTTTTCCAGTGTACTGTCTTTGCTGAACTGCAAGTTTTACACTCATAATGTTATCCAGATAAAGTATTGAACAGAAACAACATGAACATAATTAAAGATGAGATTTGAAACAGTTGAGCTTAAAAAAAAAAATTATCAAACATTTTATCACTTTCCATAAGCAACTTGCCTTCAAATTATATAATAAAATTAAATTGTCTATATTTGATTTACAACATATTTTTATTATAAATTTAGTTTCCATTGAAGAACTTGCGTATATTGCAAAATTTTTGATAATCATTTTTATAATACAAAAGTTTTGACTTGTAAAGTCAACTTGTTTTAGGAATAAATAAAATAAATGGATGAAGGTTAGATTGGCTTTGAGAAGTTTTTAGAATTTTCTAAATATTGATGGGAATACTTACAAAAAATCAGTGTGGTTAGTACAAAAATTATTGATGGTAGAAAAAATTAATCATTTATGATTATGTTTTGAAAATGTTGAATACCTAAAATGAATTCTGACAGTTACAGCTAAAAAAAATTTGATTTTATTTCGGAAAATCTCAAAAAGTTATTCAATTCCATTCTAGAATAAACAATTAAGAAGAAATATAGCATATGACCTAGGAGAAAATTAAGTGATAAAAATTTTAAAACCCCAAATCAATTTCAACGAGTTTAAATTGTTGGAAGTAATAAGAATTCAAATTTCCTTCCCCTCTTGTATTTGAGGTTTCTATTAATATAATTAGAGAATTGTGAATTTTAGAATCAGCCAGTATATGAACCAAATGTTTGTTACATGGTTTAAAAATAGGACGATAATACATAGATATATATATAGATAAATGAACTGATGGCCAACATTTAAAAATGTCATGTGTCAAGCATTGATAAATCAGCAAAGAAGTCTATTAATCTTAACTGTTTACTAATGGCATGCAATTAATACACAAGTATTATATTTTAAAATGGATTATTAGGGAAAAAAATATCTATATAAAATATTTATAAATTTTATATTTGAGCCCCATTTAACTTAATATTATTGATAATAAATTACAGTCTTAAAATTTTCACAGACTTGAAGATAAAATACTTATTTTAATAATTCTGCAAAATACTAAGGGAAATCTACCTAGACAATTTTATATATCAATTTATTGTATAATTTAGGAATTAAATAACCAATTAAAAATATATCATTGGTTTGATAAAAAAAATCTTTTTTTAGAAAATGGTATGTACTTTCTTATTCATTCGTTCTAGACCGACATTACTTTTCCTTATTGAAAATCCATCAAAATAGTGAAAACAGGATTTCTATACAATTCATTTCTGTGTAAATCAGTTGTAAAAGCCTTGTTTCTCTGAACTCACTTACCAAATTATATGAAAGACACATTCAGGCAGATTTTAAATTTTTTGTGATATTCGTGTTTTGATTTTGTTAACCCGGCACAAGCTAAGAACTTAATCAGGAACATACGCCGGAAAACAAACCTCCATTCCTTCCTTCCTATGAAAGACACATTTGATATAGAAATAATTTTAATTCTAAGATTAACTTTGTTTTTCGAACTAGGTCTTATTAGGCATAGTTCCTTTTATTCATACTACATTTTTTTTTAAATGATCTAGTGATAGGTATGTTACTTCTATTATTACAAATATATTATTGTAAGTTTTCAAAAATTAAATTTATTTATTTTATTAATGATTTGCAAAGAGCTAAATGTAAACAATTCTGTAACTTAACTTTTGGAAGTCATATACAAGTTTACAATTAAGAAATTTGAAGAATAAATTAAAGATTATATCAGAAGATTATATCAAAAAGACGATTCAAATTGATAGATTCGCATTACTGTTTCAAAAATCATTAAACTTGAACTGTACTTGTGTGCCAGATTTGAAGATGAAATAATGTAATTTAGACATTTACGGATTAGATAAAAGTAAAACATTTAATTCCAGAAAAAAAATATTATTAATAGTTCGTTGACTCATGTGGATATCTTGCATGGAATTTTATTTCATTTTTCTTCTCTGATTGGAATTAAGATAAACAAAAGTCTCATTGTGATTTATATGAAATGAGCATGTTAGAATCGAGTACAACTAAACTTCTTGCTTTCCTTCAGGTAAACAAGAAATTTTCCCGCCTTATGTGAATTTACGTGTTGATACAAATATACTGTATTATTGCTTACCTTTCGTATGCAAATAATTGTGATTATGTGGAAAAGTATAATGTAATGAATAATATTTTGTTTATCTCCAAAAGACTAATTTGAAAGTCATGGAAGCAATACAAATTGGTCCAGACCAGCGTAAATTACGATCGTCTGCTGTTAAAAGTTATTCAGACAGCTATGAAAAACTTGATGAATTCTTAGATATGGACGAGGTTCCTACTAAAGATCGGCGACCCAAAAAACGTGCTAAAAGATCTATTAGAAAAAAAGACAAACTCGTTCCTTGTGAGATTCAGGTGGGTGAAATAAAAACAAACATAATATCTAATCCTGAAAAGAAACTTTTCCCCATATTCACATCCTCCCCAAAAATGCGATGTCAGCAGAAATTGGCACCTGAAGAAATTTTAATTAATATAGAACCAAAAATTGATATTGTTGAACTTTCAGAAAATTCTTCACAAAATTATAATCATATTAATCAAATAAAAATACATAAAATTAATCAACCAGAAGGGGGCAATGAACATGGTCTTTCTCCAATAGAAAATCAACAAGCTGGTGATTACAAAGAAGATTCTCTAGTTATTTCTGATGCACATTCAACAAACTACATCAATGGTGGGACAGTTAAGAATTTAGAAGTGTTAGAAACTGATCGAATTATTATAGAGCCTGGGAAAATAAATACCAAAAATAAACTAAAACAGCATTCAGATAACAAATTAAGAGAAACTTATGCTACTAATGGAAACTCTTGCAAGTTTAACAACACTTCTTTGGAGAATGATAAAATAATAGTATTGAAAAAAAAGAATGTGAAAGGCAATATTGATGAATTTGATTCCATTTGTGAAATTAAAAATACATCTGAAAACTTAACCAAAGATGATCCAAATTCCACAACTGAATCAAATTTTTCAGAAATTAATAATGATGTAAAAATTATAACAAAACATATAGGAAATATGAAGTTTTTTCCAATATTCAGTAATTCTTATAATTCAGTAAAAACTTCAAAATCATCACCTGAAACTAAAGAAAAAACTGATTTGTTCAGTGATAGTAAAGATTGTGTACAGAAGACTGTGCAAATATATGATATTATCACAGACAGTGTACAGACTGAAAAACAATCAGATGAAATTACAGACTATGTGGAAATTGAGCAACTGCCTGATAATATTACAGATCTGCAAACTGAGCAAATATCTGATAATATTACAGCTGTACAAACAGAGCAGTTATATGATAATATTACAGATTGTATTCAAAGTGAGCAAGCTAGTAGAATAATAGATAATTCACTTGCAATATCTCATAAACCTTCAAAAGAAATAATAACTAGGGACTTTGAAGAAACTACAACAACAGTTGATGATGACTCTTCCACTATAATTCATCCTGTTCGTACTCGCCGGAAACGAAAATTAAATAAATCTAATGATACTGTTGCAGTCAATTCTATTATGCGAATTACTCGATCTCAAACAATGAGAAATAACTCTAATACAAGCCATATTGCCACTCCTTTGTCTTCTGCAAAATCCGATAACAAAACAGCAAAGGAATGTAGTGGTGCTATAAAAAAGTTAAATCGAAATAAGATGAAAACTACTGCTTTAAATTTGCTACCTCAAAGTCGTCCATGTTTTGAAAAAAAGAACAATGATGTAAAGAAAGTTAACACAACAGAACTTTTTCCTTTATTTTCTAAATCACAAATAGCTTCTGTGAGAAAGAAGAGTATTTCACAGTTAAATTCTTCTGCAAAAAAGAATACAAAAATTTCAAAATCTTCAAGAACTTCTATTGCATCTGATTCAGTAAATGATTTATTTGAAGAAATTAACTCAAATAATCGGAAAATACAAACTAAAAATAATCACAGAAAGGATAAAAATAGAAAAACTTCGAAAATGAAATATTCTGATAAAGAAACACTAGAAAATTATGACGACTCTGTTGTTGAAATTGCTGATACTAGTAATTTAAAAATCGAAATAAAAACTGTTGAACAGTCAAAAAAATTAGCAGATTTAGAATTTATGAATAAAATTGAAATCTTAGAAAAGCATACAAAAATAGTGCCCAAGAAGAAGGAAAGTAATTTATCTCCAAAAATTCCCTCTCTACCTTTTCCTCTTATTTCTCAATGCTATGCTTTAGATGACCAATTCGGTTCCAGTGTTTCTAAATATTCTTTGAAGGAAAAGGATATTTCAGATGAAATAATTGTTCCTATTTGGAATAAACTAATTGGTTTGACTGATATAAAAAGTATTACTGCAAGAGATATTGTTCTATCAGTTCAAAATCTTAATGAAATTATTGAAACACCACATACTGATAAAGTCAATAACATCCTTTGGACAGATATATCGAATGATTACAACCTTAAAGAAGGAATAAGTGAATCTACTATAAGTGAATTGAATTTGTGGCTTTCAGAATGGAAATCAAGATTTAGTAAAAATGACAAAGCTAAACACAGTGATAGTAATGACAGCTTTGATAGTTTTTCTACTGATAGTAATGATTCAGAAATGGAAGGGTTATCAAACAGTGTTATCATTATGGGACCTCCTGGTTGTGGCAAAACTAGTTTAGTATTTTCTTTGGCAAATGATCATGGATTTAAAGTCTTAGAAGTTAATGCTTCTTCATGCCGCAGTGGTCGTAATATTAGTCACCAACTGAAAGAAGCCCTTGAATCTTATCATGTAGAAAACATAAAAAGAACAGATTTGAATTTTCAGAAAGATACCTGTGATGAAGATAGTGCTTTATCAAAACCTAAGAAGAATAAAAGAGTTGAAAAGGGCAATGCTGATTATTTGCAAAAAGAAAAGAAAACTAATAAAGGTGAAATTGTGAAAAAGAAAACAACCATGAAAAATTTTTTCAAAGTAAAATCAGTCACTGAAAAATCCAATGGCAGTCAGGCACTAGAGAAAATTGCTAGCAAACAACATTTGTCTACAACTTCATATCCCAGTGATTCGTTGTTTAGTTCATCTTCAAGAGCAATTTCAACTCGAACCATAATTTTGTTTGATGATATTGATGTTGTTTTTCAAGAAGATGAAGGTCTATGGAGTACAATTCGAAATTTTCTAAAAATATCGAAAAAACCAGTAATATTTACTGTTAGTCGTAATTTAGCTGTAGTAAAGGCAAATTTAGATTCAGATATCAGAGTTTTATATTTGAAACCAATGATTGAAGAAATAGTGATAAAGAAAATTAATAACCAATATGAAACACATGACAGAAAAAATTCTAATATGAATATAAAATTGCTTCATAATAATTCAAATGATGTGAGAAGAAATTTGCTGCATGCGCAATTCTGGTCGCAACCTTGTAATTTAAATTCATCTGTAGAATCCAATGGAGAGGTTTTCAGTATGAATACTTTCTTTTTAGGGTCATTAAATTTTTCTGCAATTGATTTTATTTCTCTCATTTTAAAAAATAAATTTCCAAATAAGCTTTCAATGATATCAGGATATCATAAAATTGGTTACGATTTGCTTCATAGTAATCTATTTACGATTCTAAATGGTATGGATATATCCAATATTGCAAAGTCATGGTCATCAGTGACAAAAAGAATCATTAATCATGATTGTGATGATGTAACAGAATTGGACATGACACCTGAAAATGCTACTGATATTGCTGAGTCTGATTTGTGGAAAGAAGCTTGTAAAATATTTGAACTTAAAAAACAGAGATTGCAAAAGGGGAGCTCTTCAGATCATTTATTCATTTTCTCTAATATTTTAGAAAACTTTTCCTTTACTGATTCATTAAAGGGAGATTTTTATAAACAAATTAAATGGATATCTCAACCTGAAAGAATACATATGTGGAATATGGGTTTACCAGCTTGTAGTGAGGAAAATGAATGCTACACTGATGATGCAATTTTAGACATGATATCTCTTGTGCAGATACTAGGACTTCAGCTTGCTCAGAATAAATATTCTTCAAATCCTGAATTTAAAAAGGATAACAGAATACTGGTTCTTGAACATCCCTTTATGAATTGTGATGATAGAAATGAAGTTAACATGCAGTTAAAAAGTATAGCTACAGAATTTCCGGCAAGTCATATATTAAATAAGACTGTTTTTAATGTGGACTATTTGAGTACACTGAAGATAATGTGTCGAGATGAACTATTAAGGCGGACAAAAAGTGGAAAAAGAAGTAATCGATTCCTTCACTACTTTGACTCTATATCTTTATATATAGATAAATCTTATATTGAGAAGTGTATTGAATGAAATGAGCTTTAACTCAATTAGAAAATACTTAAAGTGGTTACTTGCATAAATGAATCATTTTTTAACAATTGTATTTTTGATGCATAAATTATTTTTACAAGCCTTAATGATTTTAAATATGATAAATTTGAATATCATTTTAAGAAATAGTCCTGTTGTAAGACTTCACTTCTTAAAATTAGATTTTAAAATGTGTATTATATTGGAGTATAATACTTGATTTATTATTACTCCTGACTAATTAAAAAATAAATAAATTAGCATTTTTTTAAAAATTTTCATTGGACATAGTTATTATTGTGTAAATGTATATAGATTTATGTAATAGCCTTTTTTATTTATTACATTTTTTTGTAAGTTTTTATAATCAAAAGCAAACTTAAACTCGGCTTTACTGAAATACATTAAATCTGTGAAAAAATTAGTAATGTGAAAAATGAAATTGATATTTTTTATAATAAAAAGAATTAAAATTGAATTTTATGTTTATGCAAACTGAAATGAAATTCACTGATGCTATCAAAGACATTATGTTAAAAATCTATATTTCAAAATGTCAAATACCATTTAGAATATTCTGTTTTTGCTTAATATGATATTCTGACTTATAATATTACAAGATAGATTTAAATAAAAGATTATTATTAATAATATAATATAAAAGATTTTAAAAAAATAAAGTTCTGATTACAGGTTATATATTACAGCATTTGCTTATAGAATTTATGGTCATTTGAAATAAGAAAATCTATTCTTGCAAATGACTTTTGTTATTTTTTTATTAATATATTTACAGTTTTTTTTTTTTTTTTTTTTTTTTTTTCATATACCAATCTATTTATGAATGTGTGTTATTTATTGGAGTTTTTAAAGAAGGTAAGACTTAAATAATTATTATTTTAAAGATATGAGTATGTAAAATTAGCTTGCATTCGAATCATATTTGTTTTATTTAATGGATTTATCATACTATAAATAACAAGTTTATAACTGGTACGCTATCTGTAAATTAGTATCAACATGTTCAGTAAAAAAAAGCCCTTTAAATATTTCTACAGGACAAACCAGTAGAATTGGATCTGTCACATAATTACTTCTTGGATATTACATATTTACTAAGAAAGTGTTTTTCAAAATATTTATATTTTCAATTAAATTAATTAGTATTTTAATGTTTTTACCAAATGATTTTAATATTACTACACAAAAATTATTTTGACATTTTAAAATGTAAACAATGTTCTAATATTAATTTTATTTCTGCCCAATTTTTTTCACTAATTTTAAAAAAGCTATTATGAACATTGTATTGAATCAAAAATATTAAATATATTTTCTGTGTACATATCAGTACTTTTATATAAATAAAAGTAAATTAAATAAAGATAGACAAATGAAACCTAAAACCTTATGATGCTTTGGATTCTGAATCTCTTATTTGTCTTGCATCTGTTATAGATATTTTTTTTTCTCACATCTTTTAACATTGCTAAATGCATTCTTGTTATAAATAGTAATTTTTGATCATAAAATTTTTTAGTTTCATTCTATATATATATTGCATGCATCTTTTATTGCATTTCATAAATATACATTATTTTTGTACAGCAGTATATTCTATTTTTGAAACAGTTTGATCTAGTAGTAGTACTTTATACAATTAAAATGTATTAAACCATGTAATTCTTTTCTATGCATTTAAAGCACAGAAATATGATAATTTTATGGAATAATCTATCTATTTAAGATTTATGTTTGTGACTCATTGTTATTCACTTGAAACTGACATCATAAGTTTTAATGTTGTATATGTATTTTTATATGGATCATGAATGTTTTGTTAATTATTTTCATATTGGAATAAATGATTTTAAACCTATTTTGTTCATTTTATTTATTTTATAAAAATGTATCCATAATTTAGGAAAATAAAATTATTAGATTTTTATTATCATATCAATTTTATATATTTACAGCTTAATTTTTGTATCAGAATTGCATCATCTGATTATATGATATAATTCATTTCGTTTAAAACATAAAAAAGTTTTTTTATTAAATTTTCATTTTTTGGGTCAATCAATACAATGTGTTCTAATCTTTTCATAATCTAAATATAGCTTTAAAATAATACATCTATTTGCGAGAGGGGGGTAACCTGGAATAATGCATGCGATAACAAACAAAAAAACAAATTGATTTTCAGTTTTTATTATATTTAATAAAAGTATTCTTCATGTCAAAATGAATGATGAAATAACAAAAATTTGTTTCTGGCCATTTCTTATCAACCAAATACGATATTAATTATAGGTATTTCAAATTTTAACAATGTTAAACAAATTGGATATTATTAAAAAGTTATTTCTAAGAGCTCAATTTACAATTTTGTCTGTTATATTAGCATATTCTGAACAAGCATAGATTCTCCATATTTCCTATAATCAATTTATATACATATATATAAACAAAGTTCCTAAATTCTAGCACTTAAAAAAAAAACTTTGTTATGATTCAAAATGAGATTCAATCAAAAATCTTACTCATAAAATTATTTCTTATTAAATTTTGTTCATTTTGTAAAAATTAAAGAAAAATTAGATATATTAAGGAAAATATTGGCAAGTTCTACAGCACAAGAATGTTTGCAATTGAAAAATATATAATATTGTGAAAAAAAAAATTGTAGAATATTTTACAAATATACAGCTGAAGTTTCCATCCCCTGTAGCAAAACAGATTCATGTCATCTCATTTTCCCAACTAAGTGAAATATATTCAACTTTTCCTTGTTCATTCTGAGTAGCTAAAACGACAGTTTTCTTTACTTGATGTCCTAACCTTCCATAAACTACTAGATCACTGCCTTGAAATCTTTCTCCATGACACTTGCAGACTATTATAAACAAAGCATGATATTTCAGAGGATCTCCTACAAAGAGAAATTAGTCATGTTATAATATATATGAATAATATCAGAATGTATTTTAATTAATTTATGATTCTGCCAAGTTAAAATTTAAGAAATTAAAAAAAAAATCCTTATCTAATAAGATAAAATAAAATAATGAAACAAAGTATATTAGTAAAAATTGTTTGAATAAATTCTTAATAATTTTTGTTCATTTTATTACCCACTTTTAAAAACCAGCCTGTTCAAATGGAATAATGATGAATTTAATTTTCAATTAAATGCCTTTACCAGAAAGTCTTTATTGTTTCCCCAATATTTTTTGATTTTGCTTTAAATGACTACTGAAGTTACCTTACATTGTTTTGAAAGCTTAGTTTATTGAATCCATACATATTAAATTACGGCCTGTAATCTAGCTTAACAGAAAGGTTTGAGTAGTGAAAATTTAATAAATATAATAATACAATGATGTGTGTGTATATATATATATATATATAAAACAAAAATTACTTAGAGCTATGATTATACAACTGAATAAGTTTCAGAATTCATGCAATATTTCAAATATGCTTTTCAACAGATTCAATAAAAAATGCTATGAATTACAATATGAAAGATGAACAAAGTGTTAATATATTTTATATAGGAAAATAGCAATGTCTAAAATCTTTAATTAATGCTAAATTTCCAATTCGCATTTTTCAATAAATTTTAAGCATGAAAAAAAAATATAGTTTTTAACAATAAAGAAAAATTTGTAGAAATAATGACAATGATTTAAATTTCATTAGAACAATGACAATTATTGTGGAAAATTTTAAAGCCTCTCACCATCTCCAATGAAGATACAGAAAACTGCAAGACAATTAAATTGAAAAAATTGTCTTTCCATTTCAAAATGAAAGCTAATTAGTTTTTCATTTTATTTTTATGAATCATAAGATGGAACGAAAGTCAATTTTGTGTGATATTTTCTAAATTATCATAAAAAATTACTTGAATTGATAATTTTTTTAAAAAAAAAATCACTTTGAAATACTTTTTTTATAAATTTGATAGTTCTAAATACAGTAGTCTGTACCCTAAAAAGTGTACCAAAAACAATCATTTGCTATATCATTATTAGATACTTGATAAGCTTAAAGCATGTATTATAAACTATGATATATCATGTTATATAAGAAATTTAATAAGAAAATAAAAATTGAAATGGAATCATAACATATAAATTTTGAAATGAAATAAAAGCAAGGCAAACAATATGGAATTTTACCAGTAGTCCTATGATTACATAGCAGTTAAAAAATATTTCGTTTGCATGATAGCACTTCTTATATTTGTAATAATTATTCTTGGTCATATTTTTTTAGAGCTACTATGGTTTTTTTTAATTCTTTATTTGTAATGCCAGTCAATGTTTTGAATACAATAATATGCAATTTGGCATTTAAAAGCATTTTTATTTAACATGAGAAATCAAGTGGCAGATTTTGCTTTTAGAATTTTACTATGGGAAATCTTGTTTCATATTTATTTAATTAAACTATTTGGTATTTATGGGCCATAACATCTTTTAATCCAAATATAGTTGTTTAAACTATCCTTAATCAATAATAATGCACAGAAAAATTAATATCAGACCAAATTTTTACTAAATCAGTTATATGTCTATTCTTCTAAAAATAATCATGCATTTACTATAAGAATTAAGAATAATTGCATAATTGACTATTAATATAATTTTATTCAATAGAATTTTTTTAAAGAAATTAATAAGTTTTCATAATTTGAATTCAAATGATTAAATGCAATAATTTGCATATGTGATGGTACAATCACTTTCTTTTTATTCAGTATTAGACAATAGATACCTTATCAGTAGAATCAAATTATCTGGTCAATATATTTTAACCATATATGTTTTTATGGGAGCTGAAAAACTATGATACTTTTGTGATGTGAAAATTGAGAACAAACCTCACACTCTCCAACAATTTTTAAACCAAATTTTCTCAAAAGAGGTTGCTCAAGTGTCTAATAAATAGCTTTGAATCCAATTTAAGATTGTTCCGATTTTCTAAATTCTAGAAACCTAGAGATCTAATTAATATCTCCACATTCATTATTCATCCACCCAGCTTTATTCAGCTATTGATCATCCTATGTAAAAGTTAAAAATGTCATTTCAAAGGTAGAAATCTTAAAAAATCAAAATTAAGTAAACATTAGAAAGTCAAAATTATACTAGCTCATAATTTTGAAACAAATAGATCGAGACTAATGAAATAGTTTCTGGAAATAACTTCAGATGTAGTTTCATAATTTGATGAAAAAAAATTAATGTTGCCATTGGAAAATTCAAGGTTTGCTCTTAATATATAAATGAACCCATACAAATTTTTTAATTAAAAAATCTCTAATTTAAGTGTATGTTAATCTAAATTTAAATGTATGTAAATTCCTTTACCAATGATATATATTTTGTGATTGTACAATGAAAATGCCAAAATAAAGCTGGATGGCTTTCTCCCTCCCCCACAGCTGCACATTTATATTTTTCATTCACTCATAAATATAAATTTAAGTATTCTGCAAATACAAATTTCAACTATAAAATACCCATCAAGAAAGATACTTTTCTGTATAAAATGAATTACAATAAATAGTCTAAAGCTCCTTTCTTATTGCAACACATAATGTGTGAAGTGCAAAACCAATACTTCTTTAATTCAATTTTTTAATTATATAGTGATAATAACTGATATTTAAGATCTTCATACATAAGAAAGTATTGATATTATGAAACAAAAACTGTAATACAGACACATAATTCTTTAATGAGAAAACTATATACAGTAAAACTTTGTTTAACAAGTACTTCTCATAACTAGTGATTTGCAAAACAAGCAAAAAAAAAAATATATATATATAGAAAGAATTTTAATGAACAATGTTTTGGAGAATGAATGGCGAGGAGACATCATGAGGCCAAATGCTGAATTGATCTGCTTCAGCCTGTGTTGAGCATTTGCAGAAAACCCTTATATCTACATGGAATTAGTTTTAGTCAGATAGTGTTGCTGAACACAATTCAGAGGGATTTAAGCAATCGCTCATGGAGTCATAATCAACAAGATCTGTGTCTCTCATCAAGATTATAGGGCAAGGAGGGAACAGCTGTGACATCAATTAGCTGGTGGAAGAACATAACCAGAACTATTGAAGAAATTATTGAGCTGCATTCTGTATCACAGCAAAAAGCTGCAGAGGAAATTTGGTCAGGAGGAAATAATAGACTCAACACAGCAACAACCTCCCATTGAAATAAAAAAGATGCTGAAAACATGGGAAATTATTGCATCATACCTCGAGAAACATCACTGTATTAAGGTAGTAGATATGAGCGCTAAAAATTTATTCAAGATAATGCTGTGACATTTTTGCCAAATTTGGAATAATAGCCATAAGGTAAATGTCTTTAGACAACTTTCCTAAATAAATATTATATATGCATTATAAATAATAAATTACATTATATATGTATATGGAACACAGAATCCTATTTTACATGGATTCCTGTGAAAAAAGAATTACTTGCTTAACAGTGTTTTGCATCAAAAGTATTTGGAATGAATTATGCTCGTTAAACGAGGTTCCACTGCATTAGCAATTAAAAAAACTAGACCAGACAAGAAATTCAGAGTTTCAGCAAATATTCATACCAATTTATATATATATTAGTAAAACAAACCTTCATATGCTAGAAAATCACCTCCAAATTTTACACCAGATGTAATATAATATTTCTTTTCCCAAAGATCTCTGTAAACAGTGCATCTCAATTTTTCTCTCTCTGTCGAAGGATATCTCCAATTAACTGGATCAAATTTTGTTTTCCAAGGGCATTCTAATTAATATAAATATATATTACATTAAATATTAAAATAATACAGAGCTCTGAAATAGTAAAATAATAATTACGAAATTTATTAAATACATTGGATTGGTTGTATTTATCTGTATTGGTTGGATTTTAATCCAACTCCAACTCCAGAATATACTTATTACATTTACAATATTAATTAAAATTACAATAAATAATTCTTACAGAATGGCAATAAAACTATTCATGATGTTTAATAAAACCATGAAAATATAAAAAGTAAATAAAAATAATGCCTTTAAGGTTGCATTTTTTTATATGTTCAAGAACAATAAAAAATTTTCTTTAAAAAAAAATCAAAATTATTGATTTATAGAAAATATTACATATGATTGAAATCAGTCTTATTACATTAACTTTCAATTGTATATCTAAACTTTTTGAGGATTCAGATCTTGAAAAGTTTAAACATTGTTATTGAAAGAAATGTTGTTATCAATGCTGTGGAGAATAAGTAAAATATATTTCCAAATATTTTTAAAAAATATTATTATTCCTATATGTGTGTAAATAATTTATTTCTTTGATATGCTTTACATGCATTTCCAGATCTTAATCTAAAATCCTAATAATAGTGATGTTTCTTAGAACAAGAAAATTTGTAATATTTGATCCAAGGCAAGCAAATGTAGACTTAGCTATGTTTTAATAATAACAGAAATCCATTCAAAGCGGTATACTATATGGTTAAAACATCATCAAAATTTAGAGTAAAATTAATCTAGATCTTCAAAATTTATATAAGTTATAACTATAAAAAAATAATTAAATTTAAATAAAAATTGTGAATTTTATGTTGTTTGAAAGTGTAAATAAATGTTTTTCAGACAATGTTTTTCCATTTAAAAAGATTTTTAAAAAATAATACTACATAGGTAACTTTAATAATGAAAAAACTTTTGATGACAGATATTCAGATAACCATTTAATATTCTCTAATTTCAGTCAAATCAATGAGATGCAAATTTAGATCAATTTTCTTTCAACAACATAAAAAGCACATTTAAATCTTACAGTAACTAATAAAAAGCACTATATAACATCAAAGCCAACAACAAAACTCTTATGTGAAAATTCTTCTTAGTGTAAACTAATTCTTTCAATAATTCATCAAGAAAAAATTTCCTATTTTTATTATAAAAAGAAATGATGATTCATTTAAATAACGTCTCTGCTTTATATTCAATTAAAAACAGCACAATAAATTAATAAAATACATATAAATTATTCTAAGTCATTAAAAATCATATGATCAAACAATTCCTTGTCTAATGAGTAAATATAAATGTTTTTACAATGCTATAAGTTTCCGAAATAAGAACTAAGAAACTAAAATTGCTTTTAATGCAGACAATTGGAAACATCACAAAACAGTATTATTCGAATCCATCCAAAATCTTAAATGTATAAAACAGTATAAACTTTTGAAAAATTATTTTGTAAATAGCTTGTTTCCTTACAATAAAAATAATTTTTAATACAAAAATTGTACATACCAGTAAATAATTGAACTAAACACAATTCTTTGCTAATAGAAGTTACTTTTGCAAGTTCTGCATCAATTATGGCCTGTTTGTCAATATTTATAGATTCTGAGTTACATTCTTGTGATTCAGATGACATATTTTTCTCTCCTTCTATAGCAGAATCTCTACCAGGATCATTCTCTACATTTTCTTTAAGAACAGCAGTTGAGTTAGAGCTATTTTCACCTTGAAAACTTTTACTTTCAGCATCTGTTTCCTGTACAGATGACGATTCAGCAGTAGTAACAGCAGAAGTTTCAGAAAGTTTTTGTGCTTTTTTCTTCTTTTCAAGGGCTTCTAAATATTTTCTTTTTTTCCCTTCAAAAATCTCATCTGCTTTTTCTAAAATTTGTTTTTTTCTATTTTCTTTATATATTGAAATCTAGAAATATAAGAAATATTTTAATAATGAAGGATTTAAAAAATATATTTACATTTCCAAAAATAATTAATAAATAATTCTTTCCATGACACTTCTGTATAAAATGCATGTCAGCACTTAATAGCCAAAGATGATGGTTTATTGCAACCAGGGATTATCTACCAAAAAAAAAACTAGCCAAAGATGTCATGTTAACCTATTGATTACATTCATCAATGATTTGCAGTTAAGCCTAAACTTCTCCAACAGCATGCAGTTAATACAAAGCCCCATTTCTATACATATGCGTGGTAGAAAAATCCTTTTACTCAGCACAGTTGATTTGTGCTTGAATTATGAAGTGGAGGGGATGTTTAGTTTAATGTTAACACAACATCTTTTAACAAAATAAACTCTGCATAAAGTAAACGACTTTATAAACTAAAGTAATATTGTTCATTACTTAAAATTAGAACACCCATCAAAATAAAAATGCATGCATCTAATAAACTAAAAAAATTATTTGGAAATAAAAATATTCAAAAAAAAGTTAACCAATTATTTATAAATTTTACAAAATTCTGTAAAATTTAGCTTTTGACTAATTGAAACGATACAATAAATGGTGGTAGTAAAACTTTTAAGGTGCAATTCATCTAGATTACTGCAATCAGTTAAACTGAATGCTAAATTATTATGCTCAATCAATCTTTGTTTTGAATTTTGATTTAAATAAATTAACAAATAGAGAGCTAAAATAAATTTTGATTAGTCAAAAATTCATCTTGCATCAATAAGATCAACTATGCCAAAAAAAAAAAAAAAATTTCAGTGCATAATATTATAATATTTAGCTCATTCTATCTTTTTTGCCATTAATATCCAAGGAGAATATGTGCCATCAAGCTTTTCTGATCTTTAAATGGTTTTAATTAATGATGTACTCATGGATAAATTCATCATTAATTGAAACAAATCATTTTAATCACAGGGTAAGTTGATAGCAAATTGGATTGCAGCTCTCTGCCAGTTACATAAGATTCAAAAAACATTCTCATAAATTTATATTTCTCTCAGTTCATAAAATAATAAAGTGATTGTTAGATCTGAACAATTTTCATTTGTGGATAGATGTTTCCAAACTAATCAATAACATAAAACACATCTTGCAAAATAGAAACACATCTTTTTTCTTAACAGAAAAATAAAATAATCAGCAATGAATCAGAAAAAGCAATTTTATTAAGATAAAATGAAATAAAAATAATTTAGATACAATAAAACTTAAATAGCTATTTTGTTTATTAATGAATTCCAGAAGAATAAAAATATCTACATATGCCTCATCAACTCAGAAACAAATTATGCTGCAAAATCAGCAAGGAATTATCAAAAAGTTTAGAGATTAAATTGATAACATGACAACAAATAGTAGCACAAAGCCATAAACACAATAACAAGGAGCACAGACATTCATAAGTTGTTATGCTAAGAAACATAGTACTCTGTGCTTCGCATGCTTATATGATCACAGACATTATCAGGTTTATGATCCTAGTAAAAACAAAAAGCAAACTGAAATTTTGAAAAAAAATCAGAGAAGATTTTAAGATGTAGTACATCATGCAGCAAGTTTACAGTTATATTTTGTAAGAGATGTGCAAGGTATTTTGGATTTCACACACGAATTTCCACATGATACAAGAATGCTTGCTATTTAGAAATAAAATCATAACTATAGTTAATATTTTTATTTATTCCTTTGGTTGAAGACACAATTCATACATTTAAATTTCATTAAAAAATGTTACTAAAATTTTCAGAGTAATAATTCTATTAAATTTTTTTAATAAGTTGCAAGAATATGAGATAAACATGATTATGTAAAGAATATGCTTGTCATTATCCAAACAATTCAAAAATATTTTTATAAAAATTCAATAGTAAAATATTTCACCTGTTCTTCACATAATTTATCTCTTTGTTCATAAAACTGCTGAATTATTGCTGAATCAGGCAGGTCTTTGGAAAGTGAAACTAATTGAGCAATACCTGCAATAATAAACATTAATCCACATTAAATATTTGAAGGTGTACAGCACATAAAATTTTTATAACTCATAAAATGCAAGGTAGTTACAGAATTCAAATTTTAAGTACAATGAACCCCATGAAATTGGGTAATTTTAATATTAACCATATCCCACTAGCAAACATTATTTAAAAAAAAAAGAGATGACTACCATACAGTCTTTGGATATTCTTTTTGACAATTAAGCATGGGAATCCAGTTAAAAAAAAATACTTATATTTATTATATTTAAGTACTTTGAAATATAAAATTATTTTAAAAAAATTGCATGATACATAAGTATTAAAAAAGATTCTTTTCGTGTTTTCCAAATTAAGAATTAATTCCAATTCAACAGATTATCCAAAAAAAAGTAGAAGAAATGGTAAATTATCACAAATAGAATTTGGTATTTCTTTTAAATCCACCTTGGAAAATGAACTTAATTTATGAAAAATAGTATGATAGATAGATATCATCTCTTCATTATCTCCATTTTTTATTAAATATGAAATGCTGCTTTTCTAAAATCCTTCAGTAAATATAGAAGATAAGTTAATGGCTTTTAAAATACTATTTTATATAACTTGGAAAATTGTGAATAACTATTTTTTAAACATTGCATGTAACAACATAAAAAGGTTAAAAATAATCCTTAAAGAAATTGTTAAATTATTATCAAACTTAATAAACTTCAAAGTTTGAATAATTATAATATATTATATAATAAATATAAAATAAATAAAAAGACAATTATGAATTTGAAGTTTACGCATATGCATAATTCCATACATAAATTCCAAACACATGCCACACAATTCCAACCACACAAACACACACATATATATATATATATAGGATTATGCAAAAATATTTCCATATTTTAGCATAAACTTTTCTACACAAGCACATATATTCAAATGAAATACTTATTTTTTTCCCCCTAAATTAAAATATTTATTTCATAGCATTGAAAATGTTTAGTTTACCTTTATCTATCAATAACCTTGTTTCTTCAGACATCAATTTTAATGGTAACCATTTAGCCTGAAGCTGAAATGGTTTTTCTGGATAGCTTCCAATCAGATATCCTACAATACGATATTTTTCACGTAAAGTCATAATATCTGCAAAATAATAATAATAATAAAATAAAAGTACATCGATTTTTGCATTCTGCTTTATATTTCAGAATATTCAGAGCAAAATTTAAAACTAATTTTAAAAATAAATGCAATAAAAACATTGAATAAAAACTACAAAAGATAAAAAATTAAATAGGGAGCACTTTAAGATAAAGTCTATTCAATTACCATTTTCTATTATTAAATTTTAGATGATAAAAGTTTTAACGAGCTTCAATATTTGTTAATCAGGTAGTTTGTATAACTGCCCATCATCTATCAATTAAAAAACTATAAATCCTTCATAATAGCTTCTTAAATAATGATTTAAAAATAATTCATTTAATTCAATATTTAACCATAATTTTTCATTCTAAGTTTCATTTTTTGATCTTCAGAGTTAAGTTCTTGAAATTAAATTTGTTGCACAAAAATAGAATTGTTGAAATTATTCCTTTCAAGAGGGAATAGATAGTAGAAAATATTTTTAAAAATTTATATAAAGTAATAAAATAACAATTTTTAAATGACTTTTAAAAATTTAATGACAGAAAAATTTAGTAGCAGAAAGTCATATAAAATATATATTACTATAAAATAATGTTTATACCTATGATGAAATAGAAGAATTCTGAGGTAAAAAAAATTGATTATCAATTGTATAGCAGAATTGGAAGATTGAGACAACATTTAATCATGCATATTTATATATAAACTAAAATAATGGGTAAATGCAGGAAGATAATAATAAAGTTCATAACGACTGGTCATAAAATATATTATATAGGTATGTATGAGCTTTTCTTGCAGTTAATTAATAGTTTATAAATGCTAGATAAATCTAATATTACGATTTATTGATAACTTTAGTAATGTAAAACACATGAATATGCAACATAAAAAGCATTAAAAAATAAACTTGAAAAATACAGAAAATGATCATTCATTTAATAGTATTCTTATGATAGAAATTTCAAATAATTTTGGGTTTAAAAGCAAGCATCTTTGAAATAATGCACCAATGAATTAATAAAAAATTACATTTTCCTGGGCGTCTTTAAGCATATAAGTTACAAATCAATTTATTTAAATTCATATAAACCAAAATATTCTTAGAATGGCATATCTCATAAGACAATATTATTAAATATTTGAGAGACCAATCATACGAGTAAAAGATCGAAATGGAGAATATTTTACTGAAGAAAGATGCTAGAATAATATTTCCATCATCACATGGTGTAGGGGGGGGAAAAAGCACACTTGCCTTTCACATTCCAAACACATGCTTTTCCATTACACAAATAGAGGTTAATCATGCTTTCAAGAAACTTCAAAAGTACTCCAATAAATAGGAAAAAAATATCAGAATGAAAGCAAAGCGAATAAAAAAAAGAAGACAAATGACTTTATAAAACGAAGATAAGAAACATCAATGTTCAATGCTTTTCACAAAATATGGACATATATCAACAAATCACACATGCATTCAGCTGCTCAGCAGTTCAAACTTTAAAGAAATACGAGACACGTTAATGAGAGACACAACTGTTTCTAAATAGCGGATCTTCCCAAAGGTACTAGCGGATCTTTCCAATAGTGGCTCCCTATGAGATTGGATCAGTCTATTAAAACCTTAGGTGGGGAAAGAAGGGAAATGGAGATTGCGCGCGCATGCGGCATGCGCTAGAGTTTTCAATAGAGATGAGAATCGGGTTTTCAAAATTTCTTTTAACACATTTTCATTTTCATCGAGATGAAGTTGAATTCAGGGCAGATAAATTGAAAGAAGATGTACGGAGACAAAGAAATATAAAAATAAATACGAGCAAATTTAATTCTTAAGAGTGCAAGTATAATAATTTTAGTTACTATTTTTTTAAATTTAATTTTTACTCTGCATTTATATTGTTTTAAGTTTCCATTTTAAGTCTTAGTGTTAACTATCTCAGTGAAGTTTCTTCGCTGCATATATATATAATTATTTTGTAGTCTTTGGCATATCAAAGGAAGAAAAAATTTCGGTACATTTCCGTTAGCCGGGCGCAAGCGAAAAATCGCCAAATAATGTAGATTTCTTTTATACTTAATAAATCTTGATTTTCATAGGTATTAATTTTAACTCTTTGAGAACAGATTTAATTGAAGAAAATTCTGTACATGGATTGCAATCTAATGCAAATGAAATAATATGTAAAAAACAAGATTTCCAATTCAAGGCTTTTCATTATTTTTTAATCAATTACTGTGTTAGGTTTTTATAAAATTATAGCACACTGTGTCTATTAATTAGATACTTGTATAGTTCATTATATTACACAATTTTACTAGCTAACCGATCTTCATGTGAAAATGAAAATAAATTGCACCTAAAACTTAGAAAATTGGTTAGCCGATAAAATTGTGTGTTATAATGAGCTAAACAGTTATCTAATAAGAATAAATAATTAAGGATCAGATTTTAAGATTATTAGTAAAATTATTCAGTATTATATGCTAGATAATGTTTAATTTTAGAATTTTTAATTCCTTCTGTATATAGTAATTCGAAAGTAATATGTATTAACACAGATAAATCAGCTACATGAAATAAAATAAATCAAAATGTATTTATTATGCCAAAAAACAACGCCAAGAGGGAAAAAAATGTGCATTTATAGTGAAAATAAAACATAAAATTTCAAAAAAGGTTTAAATTAAGAATTTTAACCAAGCCCCCCTCCCAAAAAATTATAAATTACATGTTAAGACAGATTTTAAAACTGCTCATTTACTCTCTATCAGCAGCTAGAATAATAATTAAAACATAAAAGACATTAACATAAATTCATGAGGCATATGAAATAAGCTAAACGATACGTATTATGCAAAAACAGGCAAATTTTTCAAAAGAAATAAGTAAAGAATAATACAAATATGCCAAGCAAATAAAACTATACATATGCAAAAACAGGCAAATTTTTCAAAAGAAATAAGTATAATACAAGTATGCCAAGCAAATGAAACTATACATATTAAGCAAACACAGGCAAATTTTTCAAAAGAAATAAGTAAAGAATAATACAAGTATTTCAAGCAAATGAAACTAAACATATAATGCAAAAACAGGCAAATTTTCCAAAAGAAATAAGTAAAGTATAATACAAGTATGTCAAGCAAATAAAACTATACATATTATGCAAAAACAGATTTTTTTTTCATAATATATACAGTATAATACGAGTACTTAGGCATATGGTTTGAATTAAACAATAATTTTGTGCTGAATCAGAAACATCAGCTTTTTTTAACTATACATGATAATTGTGTGCATAAGGGCAAAATGTATTATAAGTATAGGTTGAATATGCAATAAAGCAACATTATAATTTTTCTAACGACAGCAACATTTCCTATATTATAAATTATATATTTTTAAAGCTAATAAATACAAATTAACTTTTACCTAATTGTAGACTGAATTGAGATAACTAAATATTCAAATGAGAACTTGTTGTTTGAAAAAAATAAAAGAAAAAAGAATTGTTTTTATTACATAAGAAATTATTTTTAAAAATGCATTGCCAAAAGGATTATTTGCATGTATATTTTTTTTTTATTGGTAAATTTCCTTTGAGGATCAATTACCTTATTAATAGC
The DNA here is from genome assembly GCF_947563725.1 of Argiope bruennichi. NCBI lineage: Eukaryota > Metazoa > Arthropoda > Arachnida > Araneae > Araneidae > Argiope > Argiope bruennichi. The sequence goes on from NC_079157.1 coordinate 32,574,459, forward strand.
TGTATTTTTTACTTCATCAGATATAGATGGTAATGAATGCTTAGATGAAATTGTTTGTAAGTAAATTTCTAAAGTTTTAGTAAGTTCAGCTGCACCATTTAAGTCTTCCAAAGCTTCCAGTGCTTGTATTTGATTACTAATATTTTGTAACCTTAAAATTAATGAAACCTTTTGAGCACTGATGTCAGTTCTTGATTTTCTCTGCAGTTGATTGACAATAGCAGACTTTTCAAATGATTGAAGCTCTTTATGCTCATTTACAGCAATGGCAAGTTCTCCTTCATTAACATCATCTGCATTTGAGCAGACACTGACAGCATGTCTTAGTGGAAAAGTTAACTGTTTTACAAAAAAAATGAATATGCTTGCATTTAACATACCTGATATTATAATCAACACAGGTGCAAGTTAATGCATGTATGCATATCCCACAGTATGAACATATTATATTACATTTGCAATCTCTGTTACCTATGCTGATATCATAAGTGAATATGGATGACCCTTCCACTTTGACCACTGTCCATCGATGTTCTTTCACCTCGTAGACAGATTATATGTTCTCATCTAAATTTTGAGCAACAAGATGCCTTTTCCTTATTAAGCTTACTCTGTGTGTTAATTTTCCTCTTTCAATTAATATTATTCTCCCCAGGAGTTTCTTTGTAACAGCTTTCAGAACAACATGAATTGATTTATCCAATCGTTTCATTATTGTCCCACCTGTTTCTTCATACTTCAGTTGTCTGTGCCATCTCTCAACTTTCATATTAGTATTTACACCCAATTGAGCTCTATGACAATATGCCCACTTTTCTTTTCTATTCATGTAAAGTTCCTCAAAATATTTTTAAATAGTTCCTTCTTCGTATTTAATAGTAAATTCTTTTAAGTATTTTTCGAATGTTGCAACATCTAATTCATGTAAAAATAGTTCCATATCATTTTTCATTTTAAGTCTTAAAGTTTCATCTTAAACTTTTCCCTTTAAATTAGAATGCCAATTTCTTAAAACATGCCATGCGCACAATATTTGTTTGGCATCATCTTCAAATATGTTTGTCCATGCATTGCAAAATGAGTTTGTATCATCTGTTAAGAATAATTTTGTTTTAAAGTCTTCTTTCAGTTTCAATTTGATAGCCTTGAAAAACGGTTCAAAAGTTTCACAGGCTACACTAGTTGAGAATAAAGCTGCTATAAGTATACCCTCATGATTGTCATCATTAACAAAAATAGTTGTTAGCTGGAATCCATACTGGTTTGTACCATTGGTTGAATCCAACATGATGCATTTTTCCCCATACAGTTCTAGAAGTTTCATTTGTGTCTCTGTAGCAAAGCCAAGTAAAAATTCCTCTGTTCCAATTTGTGGAAAATCAGACAGACTTTCACCTATAGGTTTATAAATAAGGATGGGGTTATAATCATCTGCTATCATTTTTTGTACTATTATGTCAACGGTTATTGCATCTTCTTTATGGACTATGGTCTTACTTCAGACTACTTCTATGGTTTTTTCAATTCGGAAATCTCTTCGGATGTTATGTATATCTTTTCTGTTTGTCAGTCCATCTCGTTTGGTAGGGTAATATTCTTGTTGGACTTTGTCAAGCACAAAACTGGATGGAATTCCATTTCATAGCATATCAGCGAGTCCTGTTCTTTCTTCATTTGTCAATCTTAATTTTCCCACTTCATGTTCATGACCCACATGAGTTGCATGGTATTTCACTATAATTTGTGTAGCTTCATCGACTGTCTGATTTGTTACTTTCATTGTAGCAGGACAAGTTTTCTCTATTTTAACTGATCCTGAACAATTGGAATGTTTAAATCTCTTTGCGTCATTCTTTAGAATTGATGCGCCACTTCTATGACATTCATAGTAAGATACAGTCCCATCCATTTCTTTGAAAGAGTCTTTTAAGATAAAAGAAGAAACTGTATCCTTTTCAAAACTTGATTTCCACTCTTTAAATTCATTATCGGTATGTAAAGTTTTGGTTTCAAATTTATATCATCGTGATTTTCAGTCAGATGTTTATGTAAATCTACAATTGTTCTCATCTTAACATCACAAACAAGACAAACTTTGTTTAGAATAATGGAAGATTCTTTTTCTGAATGAAATTTTCTTTGGTGACGATGCAAGTTTTTTCTGGCTGAAAAACTTATGTCATACTCATAACAAACAATGCCAGATGATTCTGACGGATCTTTAACTTGGATGTTAATTCCTACTGCTGAATGATTCATATTGTTATCCTCATCCATAATTTATATCAAAGGAAGAAGTGTTTTACTCCAGTTCATGTTCTAAAGTATTAATAATTTGTGCAGTGTAAAAAAAGAAAATTAATCACAATTCAAAAAAAGTAGAAGAAAGAAGAAGGAAAAAAAAAAAAAAAAACAGATGAAACCAATGAATTTTAAAACAGCATTAATTTTCAAACCGCTGGTGTAAAAATCTGCACCTCTAGCTAATTCGAAGCAGGGCCAAAAAAAAAAAAAAAAAAAAAAAAAAAACGTTATCAAAATCGCGTAAGTTTCTACCAACCATATGTTTTGATTTTCAAACAACAAACACCACATGCGCGCGCAATCACCATTTCCCTTCTTTCCCCACCTACGGTTTTAATAGACTGATCCTATCTCATAGGGAGCCACTATTGGGAAGATCCGCTAGTGTCTGATTCTAGGAGTTGATCATTCGATAACGAACGTATCTAAACAATTGTGTCATCTAAGTGAATGATCTATTCAGGTCGCCATTTTTTTAAATGTCATTTTAAATTTCTATCGCGAACGACTGTGTGAATCTAACTACTTTCGTTCGGGAACAACTGTTTGGATCAAATTATTCCTGTTCGAACTAGTGTGTGGACCCTACTATTTCCATTCTAGAGCTACTGTGTGGACCTTGCTATTCTCTATTGCGGTTTGTAAGTACATAGAAAGGGTAAATGTGGGTTCACAGAAGGCCAACTGTTGAGCGCAATAATTGTCTCTCTGCTATTGTACCTGTGTAGTGAAGCTTATAAGCCAGCTAATAGCTACGGGACATGAGAAATTCCTTTTGTCTTGTGGTCTTATTACTCGGCTGCGAACCACAAGGACTCAGGTTCTATTCCAGCCAATTCAACCTTCCCATTGGTGACCTCGGACGATGAACCTTCAACATTCGTACAGCTGTTGTGGCGTCATCTACCCGCAACCAAAGTCGTCAGAATCACTTGATGCAACAACCCAAAGTCGTTAGACTCACTTGACGCAACAGTAGCAAACTCACTCATGCTCGCCATAACGCTTGGCGCTACTTAAATGGGTACAGGCGCATTAGACTTAACATCACCACTCAACAGCCATATTGTTCGCTTCACTTCCCACTCATTTGAGGGAGAGTACTGTAGTGAAGCTTATAAGCCAGCTAACAGCTACGGGACATGAGTAATTACTTTTGTCTTATGGTCTTGTTACTCGGCTGCGAACCACAAGGTCTCAGATTCTAATCTAGCCAACTCAATTTCCACACCTGTATTGTCCTGGTGTGAAAAGTTGAGACAACGTCGGCGGGACAATGGCAAATGGTTGTCCTGTCGAAACAACCATTTGCCATTGCCCCATTGCGGGCACGTCATTTTCCTGAAGCAGGAGTGATCTTCTATTACTCGCAATAGTTGGCCGCGTGTGAACCCATCTTTATTGTTGCAAATGAATAAATTAAATTCTTTCGGTCGTTCGACCGAAAGAGTAAGATCTCAATCGCCAAGTCGGTCGTTCGCGAACGACCTGAAACGAACGAGTAAAACAAAAAACTTTGAATCGAATTTTTCAATTGAACGACATATCCCATTTCTAGTTCATTTCTGAATGCGGAGAGGGACGATTAATTCTGGTATAGTTTTATTCATTGGTTTACAGAAGCGTTAAGTTGGCTTTTTAGCATTTTAGAAGGAAATAAAAGGAGAATGAAATTTATGTTGGTAGATGGCATACCTTCGCTTTGCAAGTTTCAATTAAATTGTTTATTGTTACAATGATATTTTATAAAACTGCTGGGAATTCAGCAGTTTGATATTAAGAGTATTGCAGTGGAAATGATGATGAATAAAAAGTCTCCAAAGATTGGGTCCGACAAAAGGAAAGATTTAATTTAAATACAATTTATTACGAGGAAATAGAATTGAACACATGGTGAACTATTTACAGATATGACGGGGAAAACTTATAAAAACATAAACGGTCATTACAGGACCTGAGACCAATACCGAACCAAAACATCTTACAAACATAACGACACATATTTATCATGTCTTAATTCTAAAATTTTTATATTAGCAACAGTTGCTAGGTTACATAAATATCAGATGCGATACCGATTAAATAGTTAAATGTTTAATGTCTCGTGAAGTGATTTATTCATACTAATGACGCACAAAAGCAGGTTCAAGATGCATTGCATCATTTTTTCAATAAAGTACGGGAGACAAAATAATTTGGAATTTATAACCTTAATGCCGAAATTTCCTAACATTTATTAATGGAATAACATATTTTTTAAACGTTACAATTAAGATATACATGCTGAAAAATTAGTTTTCTGTGACACGACATCTCTTTTCTGTTGCAGAAATTGACAAAATTTATTTCAGACATTTTTTTTCTCGCATGCTATGTATACGAGATAAATATTGTATTTTTGAAAAAAAAATTCTAGTTTGAAATTTTGACGAATCTCCATGTTTCAGATCTCTATGATTCCCCCTCCAAAAAATTTATTTTTGGAATTTTGTCTGTCCCTGAGTTTTCAAACAGGTTAATTCAAGAACGCTTTGAACTAAAAGGATGGCATTTGATTTGGTCTTTACACCAAATTTATAAATTTCTGCCGAATTTTGGACAAACTCTACCCAAAAATGTTTTTCTGTCTGTCTGCCCGAGTATGAGTGAACACATTAATTTTAAAATGGAAAGAGCTATATCGATAATATTTGTTGCATATATCTTTTAACATCTCAAATGCAGATCCCTTTCAAATTTGAACCAATGTCAATCAAAGAATTGATTACTATTTGTCAGTTTGTACTTTCGCATGCACATAAATAAGATAACTCGGAAGTGCAACATCTTGAATAAATAAAATTTGATAGAGGATTTCCTTAATATAATTGTACTTCTGAGCGAAATTTTTGTTTCAAATCATTGAAAAAATGTGTCCAAAATGCAGACTTGGTTTCCTTCTCTATATACTCTGCCTATATATATATATATATATATATATATATATATATATATATATATATATATATATATATATATATATATATATATATATATATATATGAAGGACAGCACGCTCATGAGCAGGATCCTGAAAATAAAAATTTGAGCACTCTGCCGATTATAGTCCTGTGCAAAATACACAATTTTCAGGCGGAGAAAGAGAGAAAATAACAACATCGAGAAAATTTCAGAGTCCACTTTCCTGTTTTTAGTCGGTAATCAAATTTTTAACTGCCTCAAAGGTTAAAGAATTATTTTAATGCTTTTTTTTTCTAAATACATATGTATGCATGATATATATATATATTCAGTGGTTCCCTGTATATCCAAAAAGGTCTCCTCCTCCCCCCTCCCAATTTTTTTTCTTAATAATTTGCAATTGCTCGGGAATTTAATGACACTGTAATGTCAGAGGATTTCTTTTGATTCAGAAAATTCATACAGACAACTAGATGCCTTTGGAGACTAACAGGTCACCGAAGATACTGATAATATTTAATTTCAATTAAGTCATTTAGATTATGTCTATCATTCTGTCAGATTCCTTACCATTGAAACCATGTTATTTTAACTGCCTTACATATGTTTGTTCATTGTGTATGTGAACTATTCTAAAGAGATCAGTCTAAATTCTAAAGGAGATCAGGAAAAATGTGCGATTCATCTATTTTCTAAATTTCGTTTTCTTGTAACTTCACTTTTAATTCATCTAAATTGCGCAAATATTGTAATCTCCGATGTTCGGAAATTTTTTTTTGAAAATTTCGATTCTTTAAATAGCTTTTTATTATTTTTAGATGCATTATCAGTCATAAACATAAAAATGATGAAAAAGTGTTTTTTTAAATATAATAAGTTTTGAAAAACAGATGTAAATTTCAACAATTTATTAAACAGTAAATTTTAATGAAATTTGAACAATATTGTTAGCATTTTTTACCAAAATGTTATGTGACAATCATAATTTTCATTGCAAATAAGTTATGAGGGAAATTATCCATGAAATGAAAAAATTTTAAAATGCAAGTAAATTAGGAAGGAAATGTGTATAATTCCCCCCCCATTAATTTACTAAAGATTTGTAATCAAATCGCATTTCACCAACTACAAAATGTTTATGTCCTTTCATTCTCATTTTATTTGAAACCTGTATTGGAATTGCCTTTCAGGTAATTCTATCCATTAGGTTTTGAGTTATCGTGTAAACGGTGAAGAATTTTTATGAAAAAAGAAGTTGCATGGTCATAGTGCCTCTCTGAAACCGTCAGTGTTCGTGTAATAATAAAACTTATTCTGCTTCATTTCCCTATTTTGTTTTCCTACATGTCTATTGTTTTATGAAAATCAGAAGTCCCATGAACAATTAACAATTTCATTTAATGGAAAGCTTTCCCATTGTCATAGCGTTCCTTCATACCGTCAAGACTCGCCTAATAATAAAACAAATTCTACTTCATTTGGTCATTTAGTTTTCCTACATATACTTGAGATTCACTGAAAAATTTTCAGTCACTAAGTTTACATCAAAATCTTGTTGATGAACCAGTGGGAATGATCTGCCAAAATTTTCTCACTTATTGCCTATAAAGATGTTATTCCTCCTTTCTTTTCCTTGCATAAAAATTGTGAACCTTAAGTAAGGGAGAGGACAATAAGAGTGTCCAGAGTTTTATTTTCTGAGTTCATGAGCTTTTCATTCTATGTAGCATATGAAGAAATTCGAGTACGCATTTTTGTCAGCCGTTTAAAACACAAACTTGACATAGAATTACAATTTTAGATTATAAACAAATTTCATTCATCTAAGGCATTGCACTTTTATTTTCTCGTATACATAATATAGAGAAAGTAGAAAATCTTCACAAAATTCGAACGCGAGATTTTGACGAATCTCCACCTATCAGACCTCCCTGAGTTCGAAATCACATTTTTGGAAAATGTTCGTCTGTCTATCTGCACAAGAAAAACTCAAAAACGCTTTGAGCTAGACGGACGAAATTTGATATCGGTCATTACACCAAATTTGCAGATTTCTATTAAATTTTGAGCAAAATCCGTTCTGCGGATATTTGTTTATCCGGCTATTTGAACATAATTTAACACCATAACTACACAACGAAGCTAGCAAGATAGATAAAATTCAGCACACAGATCCATAATTTAGACATTTATAAAATTTTGAGTTAAATCCAACAAGGTGTTGACCGTCTGTAGGTCTGTACTTTCAGAAAGGTGTAAACGAAGTAACTTAAATATATCAATTTCGTTTGAGAATTTATGACTATAAGTGTAGTTTTGTCTTAAATTTTTGTTTCTGTTGGTTAACTGTTCTCAAACACAAACTCGATCTTCAGATAGTATTTGGCATTTCAGGGATTAATCGTCAAGGATGGACGATAGATTCAATAAAAATGCTTAATTCACACCTAAGATTAATATTTCTTAATCACTGTATGCCAATGCCATGGAAGGCGTTCTCTTGTAGAACACCTTTATTACACATATGCAAAAAAGTTTTGGGGTTTCATTTTGATGTATACAAATATATAAACGATCATTGAGTGATCTCGTTAAAATTTGATATGGATCTACCTCTAAGCGTACAAAATTATACAGCAAATATTATTCATATAGCTCTTTACATTTTATTGGGTTCACTTGCATTCGAACAGATATATAGACAAATTCCTTGGGAATGGATCTCCCGCGAAATTTGATAGAAACTCCTTTAAATTTGATTTAAAGACTCCATACTAAAATTTATCCATTTAGCTCATAGCGATTTTGAGCTGTCTTGTTCACAAACATACTGACAGACTGAGCGACAGATATATTCTAAGACCCATTTTCAGACATTAATATAAAAATGAGAAAAAAGTTGTGAAAAGCCTTAACTCTGCTTGAAATATTATTAATACATTTGACTTCATTCAATATATTTTAAAAATTATTGAATAATAGCATAAATGAAGTCTTTGTTGAACTTACTTTAAAGATTTTTTATTTAATTTGATATTTCTGTCACTCTTATTTTATCATATAATAACATCTATTTCTATCATTATATATATATATATATATATATATATATATATATATATATATATATATATATATATATATATATATATATATATATATATAATTTGCTATTGCATTTTATATGCAAATTAATCTGTGGATAGCTATGCATGAAAATATTCACTTTTAAGTAATTAAACGTCTTTTATATGTTTGTAATAATGAGGAAAAAATACGAAAAATTTATATTATTCTTAATTAATTTAAACTTTCTCTTAAAAATTTTTGTTATTCGGGAAGGGCGGGAGCATTGCATTGAGATACATAGAATTTGATGTCACAACACTTTGCAGGATTAAAGGATTGGATACATGATTAAATGCAGGATTAAAGATACGACATCGATCTAATGACTGCTTTCCAACTGCAGTTTCGAGGAATTAGGGAAGTGGTAGAAGTTTAGGGTTCATAAATGTTATTATTGAATTAGAAAAGAAATCAATTATTGATCAGAAAAACATCGAACATCCAAGCACAAGTGTAATAGAATTATAATCAAGTTTTAATCCCTGAAAATTACCATCGTAGTAACTAAGGAGGAACAAGTAATAAAATGCCCAGGACAAAAACCTTCAGAACATCACGAATGCTGAACTACAGGGAATATTATAGCAATAAAAAGGATGCGGAGGCAAAAAAAAAAAAAAATGTTCCAGACTTAATCTTACTGCTCCACTGCCAATGGCGTCAATTCATGTGACGTTAAAGTCACATGTCATGAACTTCTGCGCATGGCATTTAAGTTTCATACGCACTGCTTTCGTCGATTTCGGCGTTCCCCCTTCCTCTCCCTCTCCACCAGAGGACTGCTCTGCGTACCAGAGCAGGGCTAGAACATCTGCCACCTACCAATTACCAAGAACCACAAAAGTCCCGGGCATTCAACAACGCCAAGTCTAGTTTTCATCCAAATACCGCCACTACAGGAGATAGCTTCTGGAAGAAGCGGGCTCTCCTAAGGAAATACAACTCTTCGCTTTCGTCGATTAGTCTGCCATTAACATTCTCCGCCAAGTATGAAGCGGATTTTTTGTTTACATTTGAAGTTAAAATTTTTGAGTCATTTTCTTTCCTCTTATTATGTGTTAAAAGAGGAAATACTGGTGTGCTGATGGATACTTTAATGAGAAGCACAAGAGTGACTGTCATGATAAAATATTTTCATATTTTCCTTTCAACAATCCTGACTTGGGTTGTTACCTTTGGTATAGATTTTTTCAAGCCTTCGAAGTCGGTGATATGATCCGATCATTTTGAAGAATTCATTCAGTGTATGCCCATTTATTAAATCATAAATGGAATTCCAGTAATCGTAAATGTTCCAGTAATTTTTTAGAAAAATTCTTTGAAAAAAAAATTCTGTAAGCGATTTGCCAACAAAAACAATCAAACAAAATCGTGAGAGCATTTCTAATTTACTTTATTCACATTTGATGAAATTTCTGATAATTTTGAATATGCTTAGAAGGTTTTAAAAAGTTTACATGAATATTTCATTGCATTTTCTACAAACTCTTATCCAAATTTAATTAATGTAAGTAAACAAACTTATCCAAATTTAACTAATGTAAGTAAACAAACTCCTGCTGCAAAAATAACAACTGCTATAATGCTAAACTTCGGTGGAAGTGAATAAATTTCTTAAAGATTTATTTAATAAGTGAATCCTTTACTAACTACTGAAAAACGAATTTTCTTATTGACTGTTATAATATATATATATATAATTGATGTATTTTATTAAAAGTGCTCTTAATTTGATAAATTGAATGCTATATATAAGAAATATATATATATTTAAGTTTTGAAAACACGTGTCATTTAATTAAGTATATAAATAAGTTAAGTATAAAAACCATTAATTAACGTCAAATATTTTTTGCATTCGATTTTTAGTTTTTGGCATTATAATAAAATGCATTATGAGGTTTTACTTTTTTATTATGAACCTTAAAGTTTTCTTTATCTTTTAGCAATTCATGTTATTCAGTTATTGCTGGGTAATCATGTCTAATAACAAAAAAGCAAAATGGATGGCTCCAAAAAGCCTTATTACTAGTTTTCTAATTACATTTGCAGATTTGTGATGGATTCAAAGTGAATTTATATCAAACAACTTTTCTATTGTTAAAAATGAAATGTCAGTATTTTATTGTATTTAAACTGTAATTGACTGTTATCATAATATCATGTTATACCATTGTGCATCTCAGTGATTTCTGTTTTAATAAATACAGGTCTTTTCATTGAAAATCAATTTCCATATCAGCATTTATTTTAAAATTTTTATTCCCAACTCAACCATTTATTATCAACTTCATTCATTCAACTCTTTTTTTTTTTTTTTTTTATTTCTTTAACATATCAATTTTGAATTATAAAATTCTGTAAAAGCATAAAAGTGTTTCTTCCAACTCCTCTTTATATCCTATTTAACTTCTCTCTCTCTCTCTCTATATATATATATATATGTATCATGACCTTATTCTTGTTTATTAAATTTACTGTGTTATTACTGTACTCATTACTGTTTTTTTTTTATTTTATGATATTCATTCAATGTAATTTTTATTAATGTAACTTTAACATTAAAAAAAATTCATAAATGTTCTGCTTTAAAAGTATATTGTTCATCATTATGTTTTTATTAGTGATAAAAAAAAACCGTTGTTTATTATCTAGGATGTTTCTGTTGAATAAAATTGATTTCATCATTTACATTGACATTCATGTCATACTGTGTTTATATTTTTTCTAAATGTCTAGAAAAATAAATGTTGATAAATGGTTTTTTAGTTTTTTGAATTAGTGAGTACATTAAAATATATATTTGATCATATTTTTTCAAATAATTATCATATATATATATATATATATTGTAATGTGTAAATAAAAAATATGAAAGCGTAATTTTGTTTGTTTTCCTTTAATGATCTCTTCAAATTAAAAAAATGAAATAACTTATTCATAAGTTGCATAGATTTAAAAAAAGGTATCTATACCTTTTATATTTCATAATTTGAAATTGTAAACATAATTTAGCCAAAATATACTAATTTGAGTTTCATGTTCTTTCCTCTGAGCAAACTGAAAAAAAAAACAAAGTCTCAATATTAATAAAAATCATTACATAAGAAAAAAAAATGTTAAGATTTTATTAGTAAGCTTTAAATTATTAACTTATCTAAGAGTAATAATTTATTTTTAAAAAGAACTATATTCATAAGATTCAACATTCAATAATATTGAAATAATATGTAAAAAAGAACATATGTAATTTTTCAAACACACTGCCATAGTTATTTGTCAAAATGTATCCTTTGGATAAAAAAGGGAAAACAAAAAAGGATATGGGAAAGGAAAGAATAAAGCAGCCCCAAACGAATTAAAAAGCGATGTTAATTAATTATGCAAAAACAATAATTCCATTGAAAATACTAATTAAAATTTTAATATAAGAAATAAAATTATAGAACTAAGAAAATAATTCAAAATAATATCTTTTAAAAATAATCAAAAGTTTTTAATAACTTATCGGCTAGCGTAACATTTACTAAACAATGGTTTCATTAACGTTATCGGCAGACATCTCGACATGCGCAGAACGGTTGAAAATTGAACAGAAACGGTTTGTTTGATACCTGACATGTGATCGTGAATTGACTCCATTTACATCAACTTTGAAGAAAGAATTGAAAGTTTAAGATTCTTTTTATTTATTGCAATTTAAAAACCATGCAATCTCATGTTTATCTGAAAATGTGCCTCTACGCATTACTACAATTAATTACACTATAATTTGATTGATGAATGTCAAAAATACTAATTTGAAAAATGCTATACCTATTGGCGAAAACAATACCTGCCAAGTTTTTAAAAAAAATTTTCATTTTCTTATGAACTGTGTAGAAAAATGTGCTGATAATAACGTTTTTTTTTTTTTTTTTTTTTTTTAGTTAAGGGCTCTATACTAGCACAAACTCTAATATATTACTTTTCAATGTAAAATATCAGAATATTTTTAGCACTTAATGGTAAGAAAGGAAATGATTAAATAATACATCTTGATTCCTCTA